>NC_061519.1:27117500-27170000 GCF_022379125.1 Scophthalmus maximus
CAAAGCATCAAATCAATCATGGTTGGTATTATTATGGTTGATTATCCATCAATAGATTCATATATTATCAAATACATTTTTTGTGGTGAAGTGTGCAGGTCTGACTCCCTGAAGCTGTTTGTCTTCACGTTAATAACTTTTATTGTTTCCTTTAAATGTGTCAACCATCTGTTCACTGTACATATTCAACACGTCTGATGTCCCAGTGCAGCGATTCCTCTCCCGTCAAAACCTAATGTCGTCATTTGATCAAATTACCTTTTTAATAAATGCAATTACCACCAGGTGTCACTACAGACAGAGTCATATGACGTGTGTGTGTGTGTGTGTGTGTGTGTGTGTGTGTGTGTGTGTGTGTGTGTGTGTGTGTGTGTGTGTGTGTGTGCACAGTGTTGATAGTTACTGTTGTAGACCAGCAGGGTGAGTTTGTGCAGAGCCAGCGAGCTGTATGACGTCACGCTGAGCAGCGAGAAGAGCTGCCGCGAGCCTGAGACACAAACAATCAGATGAATCTCCATCGGATCCTGTTTCCTCGTACGTGTCCACGTACTAACTAGGTTATAACTTAGTAATTACTGTGAAGTGTTTTTGGTACTTTCCTAGTAACTATATGTTGTGACCATCTAGTGTCTTGGTAAATGAAGGGTGAATGAAGAGTTACCGAAAAAGATATTTTCATTTCTCTTCAATGGTCGAGTTTGTTTTCCCCCCCAAAAAACTAAAGTTCAGACAAAAATGTGGAGGAAAACCAGTGTGATGCTGCAAGAAAACACAAAACCCCCCAAAAAATGAGGTGTAAGATTTTTTTTTAATAAATTTCGAGAACAAAGTCAAAATGTCGAGAATAAAGTTGAAATATTACTTCGACAATAAAGTCGAACATTGTGACCAGGAAGCACCAAACAACCAGATGTTGATGTTTCGTTAGCAAGTTCGCTAAGCTAACGCTAGCTGCTAACCATGGGGATATTATTATTGACAGAGTGAATGTGGAAGAAACGCTGTGGTGACGACGGGTGTTTGCACGTGAACGTGGACGTGCGTCCTGACACGATCACGTTCAACTGCAAACAACCGTTAATGAATTTTGGGAGACGTGCAGTTAGCGAAGCTAGCTTAGCTTTGCTAACGTTAGCTAACGTGGATGTGTGACAGCTGAAGGGCCATTTCAACTTCAATCTCATCTTCAATCATTTCTACTTTATTGTGGAAATGTCAAAATCATTTGTTTTCTTATTTTCTGACCCTCATTCTCTTCCGTAGAAAACAGTTGCGTGTGATTTGAGTGAACTGCTCCTTTAAAAAACTGACACCTGCAGTTTGACCTCAAGAAAAAAGAAAAAAGGAAAAAGGGGGGAAACAGATTGAAGCTGAGGATCAATCGTGTGGTACATGAAAGATTTACAGCTCACAAATCGATCTGCACATGAGTGATATTATGACGACGTACCCGATTGGCTTGAATTTATCAGAGTATTGACCAGGGGAGTGAGGTCGATGGCAGCGGGGTCGATGTGCTCCGCTGGGACTTCTGGGAAATAAAAAGCAGACAGTAAAGTCAATGGGATCTTATTTAATCTCTATTATGGAATTAGCAGAATCAGCGACAATGTGTCAGGTTGTAGTGAAAGGGCAGGAAGTGTCAGTCGCCCCCAGGGGGCGCTGGTTATTTTAATCACTGTGAGCGTCCGACTCACAGTTACACAAAACCTGATCAACCTCATCTTTGATTTCCTCTAGGATCAGACATTTGGTTCATAGCGAGACTCTGGCTTCAGGAACAAAACAGATCTGCTGACATTTGTTTCCATCTGTCTTGAAATCTGAACAAGTAAAATCTGGTGATTTTTAATCCACAATAACGTGTCAAATAAAAGTCATGTCACGGTTTTATTCTGTCGTTACATTATATCATATGATCAGTAATGTACTGTGAGAATACAGTATCTGTTTTCATTTATAAAATTAATTTAAAACATCTATTGGCTATATTCAAAATATTGGTATCAGAAATTCTTTACTCCCAGATATCAGTATGGGCAAAGGTCGGTCGAGCTTTTATATAAACTATTAAAAAGATCACGTCAAAAATAATCAGAGTGATTCAACAAGCTGATTCATGTCAATAAAAACCTGTATTTCTGTGACACACAGAATGAATAAAGATAAAATATGATGTGTAAACAATAAATGATAAAGAGTCTGTGTGTCAATGGTCGTAAAAAAACGAAAATGACCTGTGGAGACGAGGACGTCTCGCCTGTGCCTCACTTCCTGTCCGTGCCCCAGTTCCTGTCCGTGCCTCACTTCCTGTCCGTGCCTCACTTCCTGTCCGTGCCTCACTTCCTGTCCGTGCCTCACTTCCTGTCCATGTCTGGAAGCTGCAGGGAGATGAAAAAAAAATTAAATCAGAGTTTAAAAAAGAACTCTTTAGTCTCTGAGTCTTCTTCTCATGTCGGTATGTTTCAGTTATTTTGCAGTTATAATTTTCTTCAATCTTCGTGTCCAGGAAAACAGAACGGAGGCAGAGACGACCGTCCCACTGATGTAAAGCAAGACTACTACTACTAATAATAAGAATAAAAACTTGCATGCAACTTTATCTGAATGTTATTCCTGAATGTTCACGTGAGTCCAACAGTCCTTTCACGTTTTATTGTCCAGGGGCCAAATGTTACACACATAAAAATAATACCTTTATATCTACATAAACTCTTTCAAAACAATCTTACAAAGAAAAAAAAGGAAGAAGTTACGTTTGCAATATGAATATTTCCCTTAAAGGATATTTCATGTGTCACTTCTTCTCATTTAAAACCATTTTTGTTTGTTCGGACTAAAGATTTAAAAAAAAACCCATAAGCTCTTCAGTTCCATCAGAACCACCAGAGAGAATCTGAGGCTGCAGACGAAGTCACGAGACGCTTTAACGTGATCAGTCTTGTCCTGGAACACTTCTGTCATCACGTCCCGTTGAATGAGTTAAAGAAGCCGAGCCGACGCCGCGACATCGATTTCACGTCCAACCCCGGAACACGGCAGCGTGACCTTCAAGATCCGCACAGGAAGCAGCTGATCTCAGAGCAGGAAGCTCGACTCGGGGAAAGGTCAGCGCTGCTCCCTGTTTGACATTTGCCAACATCCTTTCTTAGAAGGTCCTCGTCCTTCTACTTCTATGACTTCATGAAACAACTGGTATTTTAATGTCGTCGAGACTGAGTGGTCCCGACGGCATGTTGACAAGCTACTGTACCTGGGACCAAGAGGACGAGGAGCAGAGCGGCGGAGGCGCAGGTGATGAAGCAGCGGCGTGGAGACGGTGCAGCGCTCTGTGAGGCGGCCATGACCCGAGCTGAAGTCCTGAAGTCACCACGACAACACACAACACAACACACAGGACGTGGACCGACTTCTCTCCGTCCTCAGACAGCGTCGATACCGTCCATCGTTGGGGATCAGGGACTCTGAGCTCTTCCCAAAGTGGGAGTGGACTTTTGTGGATGTCGTCATGGGGACGCAGCAGCTTCATCAGAACAAAGCTTCACATTCACGGACTCCAGCCGCTGACGAATCCTCCCCAGAAATAAGACAGAGTCCGTGTCTTTGGTCGGGAGTTGGACTTAAAAAAACAAACAAACTACACTGATGATCCACAAGGTGTCAGGAAGGGAAAAGGTTTTTAAAAAACCTTGCCCTGGTATTACGACACTGCGTATTGAAGTGATGTGTCTTGTTTGGGAGCAGAATTGGAAAATCTCCAATAAACACATTTTAGATACCAAGCTGCTACAGTGACAGTACAGTATGTGAGAGCACAGCCTGAGCAGCATACATCCATACAGTGCTCTGCAGAGCCGGACCTCGCCTATACGGGGCCCCAAGCACAATTTGATTTGGGGCCCCCCCCCGCCACCGCCACCGATACGTTTAATATGTTTTAAAAGGAAGAGAAACATAGATTTTTAGGGGGGGATCTTTCCTACGTTATATTTTCTAAGCTAATGGTTAGATTAAAATGAATGCTAGCTCGCTAGCGTTAGCTGAAGATACCTCGACAGTGAATGTTCATGATAGAACATTGAAATTAGTCATGCAAACAAAACTTTATTTTGCCGTTTTTACTCTTCCCCCGCTTTCATCTTCTTTTTTGTGACACTGCCTTTCACTTTAAAAGCTACTGCCTTTTTCCATCGACTTTCTGACTAACTGTGGTTGTGTCCTCGCGCTACACTGCGCATGGGGGCCCCCTGGTGGCCAGGGCTTATGCCGTCCCGGGTCCTGGTGCTTGTATAGTTCGCTGCTGCTGCCTCAGCGGGTGTGTGTCGGTGTGAGGAGCGATGCAGGTGGGAGATGCCACAACATGGTATGAGTTTCATTTATTAGAGCATTCCTCAAGCAGAATGGATTTGACTGACAGTGTAGAGTGAAGTGACAGATGTGCTGAATTAGAGATGGTAAAAGTGGGTGGGTCCAATATAATTGGTGTGTATAAAAAGTGTGCGGCTCTTGTTCCTCCCACATACAATGGGTCCGACGCCCATTCCTATATCCAAGATATTTTGGCTTCATTTTTGTTCAACAGGTGAAAGCGGAGATGCGCCGGCCATCATGACAAAGTTCAACAGTTTAAAGAAGCGTGTTTGTGTGATTTTTGCAGTGTACGACAGGTAATTATTTGTTGATTAAATATCGTTTGATGGATTAAAACTTAAGTTGACGTCCATTTAGCTTTTCTTAAATCTGTAGTGAAGCTAAAAATATAAAGTTTGTAAAGAGTGTGGGGGCAATTCAAATACAGAGGGTTAATAATTAAGTTTAGAGTAAAGGTCATTGAGTCTGCAGTTCATCTAATATTCATGTCCACTCACACACTTTTCAATTCAATACTTTATTAATAACTGGTGCAATTGAAAAGACAAAAAATAAAAAAATCAAGTAGGAATACATTTGCATATTATATCATTGAAACAAAAATATTAAAAGTGGTCTAATACAATAGAAATGGCAAGTTTATTGTTTTTTTTCAAACTGGAATGAGAAAAATGATGCACAGCTCTGAAGGCCACTAGTGTAAAGTTGTCCAAACTTCCCTCAAAATGAAACTTAAGAGCAACAAAACTGTTTCTGACCCCAAAAAATGCTGCTAATATCCGTCTGTCTTCACACGACGTTTTCTTTTTAATTTGCAGGTTTTGTTTTTCAAGGCGTAATGGCTGCATTTACACAAGAAGAGCAAATATAATTTTTGAACATCTCTCCTTTCTCCCTCCTATTCTTCCACCTGTTGAACAAGTGCTACTGTACTTGGCTATCAGCAAAAAATAATAGATAGAAACAGTCCAGCAAATTTTGCGTTATTTTTTTTGTTAATGTGCAGGTGTTTTTCTTATTAACTTCTGATCATAGTATCTGACACACGTGATACAGTTAACAGTTTTTTTGGCACTTTTTTTTCAAACAGCTTCCTCTTGTATCGAGTGAAGCTGGAAGGAAAAAGCTATTTCAAAAATAAAGATTTATTATAATCTGAATGACTAAAAAACAACATAACCTCACCAGCATGTCATGTGGTAGTTTAAAAACAAATATGATTGTTTATTGAATATTTTCAGGGGTTTTAATGATGAGTTCAATGTCTCTATCTTAACAGACTGATGTGAATCAAATATGACGTGAAAATGAGATGAAAATATTAGCAGCGATAACTAGAAATGCGGCGAGCGGTGGGATCATGGAAAAAGGAGAGACAGTTATGATGCACACGCTGCTGTGGTATAATCACGACAGACGCTGTAGTTTCATTTTTCGTCGGTAAATGACGTCAAACCAGAGGGAAAAAGGCCGATGGCAGAAAATGAAAACTAGCTGTTCCGTTAGCTTCCACATCTCTACGGTACAACTAGCCTGAGGCGACGCTGACAGATCAGCTCTCTTTAAAGGTAAGGAGTATTCAAATGTTCAATCTCTGAGCAAAAACATGTGTTAACACATTTGATTTGCACACTTCATGTAGCCAGTAGAAGCTAGCTTTTGGATGTCAACAACATGCTAACAGTTTTGACTTTGCTAAATTAGGACATCCAGCCCTGGATGTGTTTAGCCTAGCGTAGCTTAAAGACCAGAAGCAAGTGATTGTTGTTTTCCTTGTGCGTGTTAAGATCAGATGATTTTTCAGTTGTCTGTGTAAATGCAGCCTTCAACACAGATATTTAAGAGCCATAGCAAGAAAAGCATGACCACAATTGAAACCCCCCCAAAAAAACACATTGAAAAGAAGTGAAACAGCAGAAGGCCAAGGCACAAATAATTAGTAGCAATCAAAATGTCCATAAAATGACAGGTTATGTAGAATGTGTTGATCAGGGCATTGCTTGGTATGCAAGTTACAGTGAATACAACCATACTCAACAGAACGATGACAGCAAGCACTATTGCCCTCTTGACTACAGGTGCCATAAAGTGCTCCTTTTCATTCAGAATCGATACACAGACCCACAACTTCACACACGCGTCATATTTCACACACACAAGTTCCCATTGTAAGAGGACAACAATGTGTTGAAAATGCTTGTTTCGAGCACATACACGATTCATATAAGGTCAGATTATGGCTTTGAAAGATGGGGGTCAAGATTAAGATTCAAGCCACCAAAAAAAAGCATTGATACTGTTTACAGAAGTGAAATAAGTGTATCTAGCTTCTTGTAAGTTATTTTCCTGCAACAAACTGCTGCATGTCCGAGCTTCTCCAGTGTTGTTTCTACATTCAGAAGAGAACTGCCTGCAAGACTGCAGGAGGATAAAAACTGTGAATGGCTGCAACAACGAGTACGACTACGATCTACTGGTTCCTCTGAGATCACTCACCTGTGAGTCACCACGGCAAGCACAATCTCTGCTGTTAGGGGAATTACCTAAGTAAGTGCTGGTACCAGAGGTTAAACGTAAAAGCCCCAAACCTGGGCCAACACACCAATACTGTCATCGTAACTCAACACAGTTTATACTTTTCGGGCTTGTGGACTGAGTGCCCGATGTTGAAGTTTTATGCTGCGTTCACACCAAACGTGAAGCACATTTTTGGCGCATACAAAGTCAAAGCAAAGACACGAATTTCACATCACTCACACCGCTTAAAATGAATAACGCAAAGGTGCGAAATTTGCGTCATTCGCTTCACTGACGTCTGCATCCGTCAGAGAACGGGTGGATATTGGCGGGTTATGTTTACTTTTAACACCAAATGATCCTGCGGCCAAACTGCGGCGAGTAAATAAATAAATAAATAAATACATTTTATTCATAGTGCCCTTTTCATCAAAAGATCTCAAAGGGCTACAGGTTAAATGCAGTTTTGTTAAAAGTACAAATAATTTTAAAAACATCTATGAGGGGAAACCAAAAGTTTTGCTAAAAAGAAATCTTAAGACCTTTTTTCAAACAGTCAGTGGATTGTGGTGCCCTCAAGGTTAGGGAGGGCAGTCCACAGGCGTGGGGCAGCAGCACAGAAGGCCCCATCTCCCATGGTCCTAAGTCTGGTTCTGGGTAAGTGTAGGAGGTTGGAGTGAGCGGAGCGGAGGGAACGTGTTGTGTTTTGTGGTTTTAGAAGTTCTTTGAGGTAGAGGGGGGCATGTCCATGGATACATTGGTGTGTGAGGAGGGAAACCTTATACTCAATCCTGGTGGAAACGGGAAGCCAGTGGAGTGAGTGGAGGATTGGGGTAATGTGCTCATGTTTGCGCACTCTCATCAGGATCCCAGCTGCAGAGTTTTGGATGTATTGGAGCCTCTGCAGGCTCTGGCTAGGGATCCCGATGGGAAGTGCGTTACAGTAGAGTAACATTTGGTGTGAACGCAGAGTTAGCACCATAACCTTTGACAAGACATGCAACTGACCAAATCATGAGTGCAGGATTAAAGGTTCAGAAACTGCCACACTGCTGCCAAACACGGTGATGGAAATTCACCAGGGACAATTTTGTATGCGATTCTTAAAGTCATCGAATAAAAAATGAATATTTTTGTCTCCATTTACAATGAATTCCATGGAACTTCTTAAAACAGCCAAATACCGATTGTCCAATTAACAGTTAAAGGTTTTTTCCATAAAAAAAAGACTAAGTTGTGCAGCTCAGTACACTAAACGCCAACAATCTAAAAGTATTCTCAACTTTTGTCACTCTCGTGAAGCTTTTCTTGTAAGAAACTTCTTTAAATTGGACACAAGTGAAATTTGCAGAAGAATTTCATATTTCTTGATTATTTTTTTTTTACATTTTGGCTCGTACTGGAGAGGCCTGATATGAGGACGAAGATGTTAAACAGAATGTTGAGTCACGTGGCCAAACACACAAAATTTCATTTAATTCACAAAACCGTTGTGGACAGGAAGTTTAACACAACTGGTTTTACATTTGCACTGTAAAAAGTAATGCTAGCACCTCTTTTGAAATACTGAGGGTGTGGTTTGTGCGTAATCGCACACTCGCCTTAACCAGGCAGCGGGAAAAGGAAGGTTCCAGTAAGGTGATTGAATTTGTTGTAGTTTAGTTTCCCTTGTTTTGAAACTTAAAACATTTAAATAAAGAGGCAGATTATGGCAAAAACATCAGGAATGAAACAAGTAATATATATATATATATATTTAGAGGATATAAAAGTAAATTAAATTTCTCATTTAAAATAGCATTGTTAAAAGGAAATGTATTTTTTGTATCAATACTGTCTTTTTGTTTTGTGATCATGAAACAATCATTAGCAACTTAAACTTTGTTGTTTTTGTTTCTTTAATATTTTTTATTCCAGAGAAGATTAATTTCCGGTTTGTGGCTTTAATATATTGAAATCAGAAATATATTTTCATGATTTAGGTCAACCGTGTTTGCTAGCATCACTTTTTTTCCAGTGTATCTTCATGTCTTGGAAGACAATTTATTCTGTTCAATAATTCACAAAACATGATAAGGTTAGCTTTAACAGTTGTTAGCCAAGTAACATTAATATAACCCCAAAAAAGAAGCAACATTTCGAATGGAAGCAAAGTAACTGTACAGTAACTCTCAGAAAAGTTCCTGTAAATGTAACTTCATGTGCAAAACTTCTGGTGTGAATCAAATTGGAGCAGTTGATTCTCAACTTCAACAAAACCACAAGACATGACAACAGAAAAAATAGTTAAACGAATAAAAAGCTGATAATCAAAAGGAGTTTTTTTAAAGTGAGAAGTGAACCATTACAACCTTTACATTTCTGTGCAGCTGGAATCATGTTGAGTCTGAATTCAGTGAATGAGCCAAAAAGCATCACAAAGCAACAAAACAGTATTTTACAAAAAACGAGACTGCACCGAGTGCTAGTTTGAAGAAAGGACAAAGCACTACAAAAGGAAACAGATTCACATTCATAGATCCAGTGTGTCGTGAGATGAAGTGGCATGGAAACACTAAACACAGAATGACGATGTGGAGTCATTCTAGTCGATGTTTCTTGCTTCAGAGGCACAATGAATAAATGTCTACAGGGATATAATGTCATGATCTTTATATCTAGATGTGGTGACAATTGGTGTCTGTGTTGCGAGTTCATTTATTTTAAAATACAGAATTGAAAGGTAGTACTAATAGTAACTTTAATACAAGTAGTTAAGTAGATAATAATAATAATAGTATACTGTAAGTCAGTAAATAAGTGTTTGGTTCACCTTGTCAATCGTACTAATTATGTTGCTTCCACAACAGGTTTCAACTGGATCTGCAAACAGAGTCGTAGCGCTTGTTCTTTTTATAACATATAGCATATGTATGACATTAATATGGTAATGGTTACCTTCTAAAATGCAACACTCAACACTTCATAGATCTGATCATGTCGAAAATTGAGCAGTCAACAAGTTCTGGAAACGGTCAAGTTGTGCAGATTGCTGCAGGAATCTGCACTAAAGGACATTTAGGGTTTTTGTACTTCAGATTCCCTTGTCCTGAAGTCGATGGGTTTTTTTGGTCAGATGCCTGAAATTTGGTCAAGCTCAAGAAATTTTAATTCGTCAACATAAAATGTCAGTAAAAGCCCAAATAGTGATTTATTTGATTTAATGCTTTTACGTGTCTTAAGAAAGCCAGTTACGAAGAAGCGGCTAAATGAGACTGCAGAAGTGGTGTGGGACATTAAACATCATCACACCATACGAGACACCAATCGTTGTTTCATCTCGGGCTCTTCAAAACTTTTACTCACATTCTAAGAGGAAAGGTTTTTGACGATGAGGTAAGCACCAAATCACATTAAGAGTTGGAAGCTCTGTTGTGATGACACAAGGGTCCGTCCCATTTCCCCCACTTGGCCCTACCCCTCGGTTTTGTGTGTTTCCGTGTAGGGTAGGGTATCCCTTCAAACAGCCCTTCAAATGTAGGGTGGTCAGACGTTGACTTCAGGTGGAGTGGAAGAACAGAGGGGGTAGGGCCAAGTGAGAGGACATGGGACGGAACTGTGTCCCAATTCAGGCGCTGCATCCTTCCTGGTCATGCCTTCGTAGACCAGGTTGGTCACGAAGGCCAAACCAAAATGAGACCATCTGGTCTACGGGGGATTTCCTATTTGTGTCACCAGCTCGTCCCCGTTCTTACCAGTGCATCGCTAGCTGTTGTGGATACACTTACTGCAATACACTTACTGCAACTCGCCTTCCAGCATTGCTAACTTTTTTCTTCTTCACTGGCGCACAATAATTCCTGGAATAGGCTGACCCGAGGAAGATCCACCCGCTTGTGCCTTCATTGCTTTGGTATGGAAGGACACATTTGTCGTCTGCATTTGAAGGAGCCTTTGAAAAGGAATCACACCGATGTGATACACTTCTAATGCAGCCGCCCCTGAACTGGGACACCCCTATATGGAAACCACTTAACCTCAACTTTGTTGATTTACAGCCCAACATTAGCTTTTTCCTTCTGGTGATTGTATCTTAAAAAGCTTCATTTATGAAGATTATCCTGCTGAACAAAATGCGAAAGTGTCATTAACTCATCTTATTTTTGGGAACATAGCAAAAGCTAATAGAAAAATCCTGTTGGCTTTTTGTCGAGGGAACCGGGGCTACTGTATGTCCTTGCAACATTCTACACAGAGGCCACAGAAAATATTCACTTCTGACTGGCTGGAAGGCAAGGACACTCTCAGCACAAGTTTGCTGCTTGGTGTCGAGTTGAATGTTCCAAAATGGGTATAAAGTGTTGTTGGTCATAAAAATAAATACAAAAATCAGTAATCAGTTAAATCAACAGCTGAAATCATTGCACAAGGTCTTGTAGGAAAAGCCCCACAAAAACAAGAACAGTACTCACTGCTGCTTGCGAACACCACCACGTGCAGTTCATTTTCAATAATAACTAAGAGCCAAGGACAGAACCACGGATAGTTTTCTTCTGACGGGAAATGTCATAAATAGCATTTAAACTCCCTGTTGAAGCCCGGTGTGGAAGCCCCTCTGTAAACTTCATCCGACTCTGAAGGTGCTTGAACATGCTATAACTGTGTAATAATTTAGTTGTGTAGATATAAGTTGGTTGTCAGTGGTTACATTCGGTATTAGTGTCGTCCTAAATCTTAAGTAGTAAATGCTTTTTAGGCCTACGTGTGATTTTCTGTAAAGCTTTTTGTGGCGCTCCGGCTCAAGTGTCGCTTTTTAACAAACGTTCAATTGACGTCACAAACCTCAGTCACTACGAGTATTTCTAGAGGTCACTCCAGTCTTTACAATATGGCGATGCTTTTGGTTTTAGTGTGTCAGTTTGTGTTCATAACTGGAAACTAGAGTTTAGTGCAGCAGTGAACAACAACAAAAAAGATTAAAATTGCAACCTATGCTCTATTTTTTCCGTTACTGTAAAGATGTGTTGTTGGACGTTAAAGGAGTTTTAACAAAGCAGAATTCTTATTTTTACATTTTATGTCAAAACTTAATTGTCGTAATTAAATTCCTAGATTTGGTTGTGTGTTTACTTTGTATGTATAGTTATTTATAATTTATGCTTTAGTGGTAAAATATCAAGACTCAAATGTATTTTTTGTCATAACAACAACTAAGGAATCATTGACAATTTCAGCTGATGTATTGGTATCGGAAACTTTTTATTCCCCCTAATATCAGTATCGGTATCGGAGTCGGGTTCTAATTCCTTGAGAATGTAGGCTCGTATTAATTCGTCATCAGTATCTGCCAAACAACTGACCAGTCAGAATTACGTACGAAATGCCTCGGGGCTTCTTTGGACAGCTCTGTGGATCTTATTCTTCATACCTGCTTCACTAAAGACCACCTGTCGGATCAGACGGAGCCACGGAGCACTCGCCCTTCGTAACCGATTAACTGATTTACGAATTTAAAAAACTTTTCTTTTATCTAGTTAGCATCAGACCCTCCTTCCTCCTTCTTTTCATTGATAACATTAATCATCAGAAGGAGTGATAAACTGACCTCAGTTGTCAAGACGTTCAGAAATCTTTGTAAATTAAAGATGTGTAGTTGGTTCATATCCCTGAATTCATGTGCCAACAAAGCAGCAGAGATTTAGTGTTTCAAATTCTGTCGAATTTTTTTTCTTCAAGTGGAAAATTTGTATGCATAAAGTGACGACATACAACTCGAGAGCACAGTGGTGTGAAAGGAAAATGACGGGATCAGAAATCAAAAGAGTTAACAGCACAACATAAAGAAGGACATGGTGAAACCAGCGACGAGCCGTTGTTGTCGTCTTTCTCTCATACATTCACACAATCAAACACACTCACCAAACGGCGTATGAAACAAAGAGATAGGAGACGTTTTGTTCCACGATCACATCTCCAACCACAAGCCCCCAGAATGGTGCATTGTCATGCAAACCATGCAAACAAAACACAACAATGAAAATGTATTCATATAAAAAATAAGTGTTTCAAAATGGCATAGCAGATATATGTATCCATTCAATCTCTTTTTCCGTTTCCTGATATCCTGAACTTTGCAGTATCTACACTAAAATTAGCATGCGTCACATGCAGTGCGGTTGGCTTTGCAGCGATAAAGCTTTTCGGTGTATATAGTATGTATATTAATGTTCTTTTTATTTTAGCTAAATTTTTGTGCGCTGTACAGTTTTACTATACAAACGGTTTGAGTTCCCATTTTCTCTGGGCAGTCTGGACACCGTGGCTTTCTTCTGTCTAGATCGCAGTCCGTTGATGAGATTGGCAGTGGCCTCTGAAGGTCGATGACCTTACTCTTGACCTCACAACATCAAGGCGCATCAGACCAGCCTATACTCCAAAAGGTTTGGTCCAGAGATTTGACCCAAACTGATTTGGGGTTTAGAGGCATGGGTTGGATTTAAGGTCTTAACTCAGAGTCATAGATTTTCTGTGCAGTCACACAAACACCTCAGGGTGGTGTGTTCCACACAGCGTCACCAAATCCCTCCCCCGTGGAGGAGAGCGGCAGGGGCCCCCCGCTGGGGGTGAAGGGGTCCGTTTCCGTGTCCGTCTCACCCTCGGCCAGGTAGCTCGGCCTGGGTCTCGTCCAGCTGTTGTCCCCGGTCGCCTCCCTGGCACCCATCGACAGGTCCTCCCCTTCCCGGTCCCCGGAGATGCTGAAGCCGCTGGGTGAGCGCTCCAGCTCCTCGTGGTTCACCGACAGCATAGAGAGAGGTGAGTCTCCCCCCCGCCCCCCTGTGGTCCTGCCCAGTCCCACTGACAAGTCCTGCAGGGAACTGATGGGCAATACTGTGGGACGCTCGGTGTAGGTGGGGATGGGAGCTGTAGGGTTGTGCTGGAAGAGGTGTGACGTCAGGGGTTGATGATCTTGAGGTAAACGGCCTCCTCCCGCTAACCCCATGCCCTCTCCACCTCCTCCACCACCCCTGCCATAATATGGATTCACCTTGCTGACAGGCACCTGGTATGACATGTGTGGGAACTCCTCGGCGTAGTTGAAGAATACCCTTCTGATCTCACCATTCCCCGTCGGATCGCAGGTCTCCAGAGTCATGTGGGCGGTGCCGGCAGAGTCCACCTGCAGGTGCTCAGTGTGCTGGATGTGCATGTCCACCAGGAAGTCCAACTTCTTCTCCATGTCCTCAACCTGAGACAGAGACACATTTACACGGGCAGCACCTGTAGGCTGACGATCTTACTCCCTTCTAATGGCACAATGGATATAAACTTTGCTGCTGCAAACTTGAGGATAAGTAAAGATTGTTAGAAAGCTAACAGGCATCTGATTCTACTATGGTTGTGCAGTGGGTTTCATTTTCACTGCAGTCTGTCGTACGCTAACAGGCTAAGGCTACAATCGCACTGGAAAGTGACTGTTGTTGGACGCTTGATGACGAAGTGACATTGGGTGGGTTAAAAGCACGACTAATACTACACCTTCCACCATTTTGGATAAAACATGTCAAGTTTGTGATTGATCAACGGCGTCATGGTAAATTTCAACAATGCTACACGCTACACCAGTGGACTTCCCAAACGACTTCACCTCTTTGATCAAATCAAGTCTGTGTGATTTTGTGGAAAAGAATACAGTTAGAATTCTGCCTCAGGTGAATCCAGGCCATCAAAAGTGAGGCAAATAATTTAGTCTCATCTAAAAGGGCTATTTGTGTAGCCGCATAAAGAATTAGCATAACAACATGTGGCACCCAATATTTTTAGGTCTGCAGCTGTACTTTGTTGAAGCAGATACACATATCTGCCTTTCACGAAAAGGTTGGTTTTGTCTCTCGGGTACATGTATTTCACAACTCCAATACTTTATATTTCAGTATCTTATCCTCACCTGTCTTTCCACCCTGACAAATCTACCCATCATGCTTTGGTCTTCAGCATCTGGCATGGAGGCAGCTTTGGCTAGGTAGGACTCATGCCTGGAACACAGCGACAATGAGTAGACGCACAAACTTTTGTTAGGGGTAAAAGAACAGATTGACCCGATTCTTTTTTCAATCTCTACTTGAAAACATAATGTACTATGATAAGAAAAACAACAGGTGTAGATTTACGTACACTCTAATGGAAAGCAATACAAGTTAGCCTCTTTTCAGCACTTTTGTCGAATATTACAATATTATCTTTAATCAACCGTTTTTTGTCTGTAAGAGCGTGACAGTACCTGGGCGACTGATTGGGCGGGTAGGCAAAGGGCGTTTTCTGAGTTTTCTTGTGTTTTGGGGTGAGGGGGGGTCCAGGAGCAAGAATCATGTCGATCCTTAAAGGAGGAGAAACGCAGTGAGCTCAAGGACAAGGGGATATTTCACTTGAATCAAACAGACTCACACATCCGTAACGTGGCTGCCGACCTCGTCTGGAGGTATTTGATTCTGCAGAGCATGTCCAGGTGCCCGGCAGAGTACTGCTCAATCACGTCTTTGACGTCATAAGGCCTCAGAGTTTCCTTGAACCGCTTCTTGTTCAGGAGGAATTGCATGATCCTGTGAGACAGAGGTTAAATTCAATACATTAAAGGGACAGAATGGGTTTTATTACACTTTAGGCTAATATCCCACATCGACTTTTTACTACTCTAGTTAATCATTGCTGTACCTCCACTTTCGCATAACATATTTTAAACTTGGGGTTTCTTTATAACTCTCTTGCCGTGCTTCTGTAACGATGTATCCCAAGATTCGGGCAATTCATCTCGCTGCAAAACCATCCCAGCATAAAAATAATCTTTGATGTCTATTTGGATGATTTAAGTCACAGTAAAATATCCGTCCATCAGTCAGTCTCTATCTCACACTCACATTTCCCTTTGCTCAGAAATAACATCCTGAGATACGTGAGTCTTTACTTGCGGAAGCAGCTCACTTCCAGGAGTAAGGCCTCAGACTTGAGGAGGTGGAAACTCACCAACAAATCTATCTTTGTTAAAACAGCACCTCGCTTCAAGATCTTAACATTTCTCAGACTTTTGTCAAACAGCGATTAGTAAAAGAAAAGCGAGGGTTCACCGTCCTTCACAGAAACACTTCGGCTTTGACCTGTTTGTATCTGATGTGATCAAACCCAACAACTTTCAATCTACCAGCGTTGAGGCCAACCCGCTATGGACTGAGCCACTTCCTTTGTCCCACGATTGAGTTGACTTCAACCCAACTCTTCACAGAGAGTCCTGGGTCCTGAAACCAAAACCCTTCGGGTCTGAGCCTCCCATTCATAGACCCATTCAGCCCGGAGAGAATGGTATGGAAGGAAGTAGCACATTCACAGGGTTAATCACTCATCTCACTGGCCCTCGTGCTAGATTGAATTCCTGCATTATGTCAGATGTGTGGCCTGTGGGTTTACTGGCACACTGTCAGCATGTTTGAGTCCTGCCTACACTTCCTGCAGCCCACACAGCATCGGCCCTCGATCCCCCTGCACTGACTGGTATCAAAACTAAACCTTCTGTCAAATTATCTGACTTGTGTGACTGTTTTCTGATCATTACCCAAGGAAGAACTAAAAAACATGCCGAAATAGGGCGGTATCCTTGGCGGAGATTCGCGCTGTCCGAGCCACGGGATACTAAAAAGATTTATTGATACAGTAAATAGGGGAATTGTAAAAACTCCAAAAAATGCTGCTTCATTGTGACTTTGAAATGAAATCATTGTGACATGAGCATTTAGACTCTCTGACCTTACTGCCCTGATGACCAGCTTCAGTGTGGGGATCATCTCCTCCATGAGGATGTCCGCGGGGAAGCCCCGCTCCTCTAAGGCAGGATCTGCCAGAGCTCCGGAATCTGGACGAGACAAAACAAGAAAAAGTTGGTTTGAAAGACAAAGACAAAGAAATAACCAAGACGAAACCCATCCCTTTTGATTCCACGACCCACTGTACCTTCAGAGCTCTGGCGGAGTGTGTAGGCCTTCATGCGGAAGGCGGTGCGGAAGCGTTCCCGGTTACTGAAGCCGGCGGGTTTGGGCTCCTTGGAGGGGCTTTCCTCGATGGAGTCGGTGTGACCTGTGAGCCTCCTGCAAGTCCCGGCTGACGGTCTGGCATTGGGAAGGCGAACGCGCTCCAGCAAACTCAGCTTTTGGCTGAAAGGTGGGTGAGAAGAGAAAGAAGACGTGAAGTCATGTGACAACACGCTCGACCGAATGTTCGGTCGAGTCAGAGACTTGGAAATGCAATTTCTCAACTGTCTATTAAACTGTCCATATTCAGACATAGCTATTCGTCTGAAACAGGAGCGACTCTTTCATCTTATGAACAGAAATGAACGTTTCCAGGTAGCTTTATTGCAGGTAAAGGAGGTAAAATGCTAAACTATTCAAAGACTCCTTTTCGAGGTATACTACAGTCAGGGCCAAACATTGTAGGCCTGGCAGGATAATTACGATACGTACAATACATGAATAACAGTCGTTGTGTCTACATCCGTGTTTGATGACATAACATCTGTTTCTCGTCCATAACATGTCAGAAAATATGGATTTCTTTAATTTTCTGAAGGCAGCATGTTCTTCAAATTCTTTGTTTCGTCTGAAGCCTGAACGCAAGTGTTAACTTTTGATAACATTCCTCTCATCAGTAGCACAACTCGTGTAGGACCAATACACTGTAAGCTCACATGATCCAGTATCAAAAAAAAATCTTAAAATGACGATAATATTGTTTATTGTGATAATTAATGGGACAATATATCGTGCAACAAAAATAAGTTATCGTGACAAGGCCTACAAACATAAAGTCATTTAAATGTTCTGGTTTTTTTAGAGGCCCAGTGTTTATGAAGACGTAAAGTCGTCGCCTGACCTCTAAATGCTTAACTGCAATTTATAGTTTCTGCAGCCTCGAGTCCACCAAAGTTCTGCTCCATGTCTTTTTTTAATTTACTGCGGTTGTGTATATTTTGGGCATAAAAGATTTGTTTCAACAAAGAGTCTTCTAAAGGAATCATCCTTCTGCTTTCAGCTCTTGTCTTGACTTTCCTCTCCCAGAGGAGTTTAAATCGTCCGCTGCCTCAACGCAACACTGCCGCTCTCCCGACAGAGGGAGGCCTCAAAGAGCCACGAGGAGATCGGTCGTCCTTTCTCATCCAACGGCTGAAGACATTTGGCAGCACAAAGGGAAGAGCTCCCTGGGTAAGATAACACTCCTGTGTGCCTCGGAAGAGAGGCGGGGTAACCGGAGCCAACCAACATGCCCGGACAAGGCCCCCGCGAAACGTGGAGCGCTCTCAGCGACTTTGCTCCCACAGCGGACACAACAATATGAGTCTCTATGTCCGGGGGACGGACGATTACGGCGCTGAGAGGCTGCAGAATGGGAAGCTTCGCAGAGGGAGAATCTCATTCTCGCCGCTCCTCCACGGAATAAAGAGAAGAAAATTAGACGCGATTATCCTGTTTTTTCTGTAAACGAGGCAACAAAACACTCTTATCTCCCACAAGCTCCGGTTTCCACAAGAAACGCACACACACACACATCCGAGGCTGCTACACCTGCACGAACCCGCGGTGATGATAGGGAAGATTATCTTGGTGTTAACAAGTGGATCTGGGCACGACCCTCAATACACCTGCTCCACGAGGGGCCGACCACACCGACCTCACTTCGGTAACACTGTCCTCACTGTCCACACACACACACACACACACAGTTGAGTTTCTGGCCGTCGTCCATTGCTTCGCTCAGAGCAACGAGATAACGTCAGTTTCCCAGCTGCTGGTAGCTGCTCTACACCTCCATCTCCTCCCTTCTTTTTAATTCTGTCTTTCTCTTTTTCCCCATTACCTTCACGATAAACAAGTAACAAGACGGCACTAGACTCATACTGTCCTTTGTACAGGAGAGATGTTTTCACCCCCGCCCATGTGTTTATCGGTTGGTTTGTGTTTGTCAGCAGGATGAAAAGCTCCTGAACACCAGATGAAGGTTTCTCTCATCAAACTTCCCCTGTGAGATTTTCCCCTCAGGTTCTGACGGAGACTCATTAGCGTCGCTCTGCCTGTGGAGGAGAAAGAAAAATCCTCCAACCCAAAGACCCCGTGTCTGTCTCTAACTACTCGAACCAAACTGTCATTCATAATTGAAACATAACTAATGGACTCACTAATATGTGTCTTAAAATAGAAAGAAAAAGAAATCCCTCCGCCTAAACCACATCACAGCAGCTGATGCGGACGGCGGCGCTGTTAAAGAGCGGGACGAGCGGGCGTTTTCTACACCACCGTCCACACATCACATCCACCACAGTCATTAGCCCAGAGATTTATTCCACTTGTGATTAACACCGGAAACCATCTGAGAGCGGACGGGGGGATTATTCTAGGAAACGGTTATGAGTCTCTGTGGCGTGTCGGACTAATTGAAGGGCCATCAGAGGCGCTCGAGCTCTGTGAAGTTTAATGGACATCGGACGCAGGTGACCTACCTCGCCATGGCCTCCAGGTGATCCTTCCTGTGGAGGGGAGGGAAGAAGAAGTACAGACAGTTAACGGATGGAGTGGACGCACGTGGCATCCGTCGAAACTCAACAGTGGTCACGTGATGTGTGTTTATCTCTGTGAGCGCGGTTTCAAAGAGCTTCGTACGGTGGCCCAGAGGCGCAAATCACAACGGCAAATGTAAAAAACACAATGGAACACAACGGCAAATCAGGTTCAGGTATTTTATTACATCTCTCGGATGATGTGCGTTGAGGAACATGGAACAAACATGACATGGCACTTCAACGTATGTTCTGTGTTTCTTACCTGAAACAGGGAAGAGAAATGACCGTTTCATAAAACCTCCAGGTGGCAATAAGGTCTTCCCTGTCCGGCGTGGTGGAATAATATCTCCAGGCAGACTGTGAACAGCAGATCATATCACAGCTAAAAAAAAGTTTTATGCAGCTACAACTTCAACAAGCCTTCAACAATCCTGAATCGACAAGCAGGTCGATGTCGCAGGCGGCCGGCGACTCACCTGGATGAGGCCGGCGGCCGGATGTCTACGCTTCTCAAAGTGCTTCTGTCTGTGCTGCTCCTGGACCTTCAGGGCCAAACCGGAGCCCAGGATCCCCTGCAGCCAGAAACATCGTCAGCATGTGAACATGTGTTCAAGGACTCAGAGTAAAGGCAGATCAGTCTTTTTTCCACCAAGAAATCTGGGCGGTTCTGTGTGGTTTTGTCTTGAACAACGTATAATCACTATCTGGCAATGCTGCTCGTAGAACTCATCCTACATTTCCCATGAACACTTATGACGTGACGTGTCACACGACCGTCGGCTGCGTGCCTGTAGCGTGGTGTCGATGACGAGCGAGCTACGCTGAAACAGACAAGAATGGAGAAGACAAACGGAGAAGACCAACGGAGAAGACCAACAGAGAAGACCAACGGAGAAGACCAACGTAGAAGACCAACGGAGAAGACCAACGGAGAAGACCAACGGAGAAGACCAACGTAGAAGACCAACGTAGAAGACCAACGGAGCGACGCAAAACAAAACAAAGGAGCTAAACGTTAAGTAGTAAAGTTAACGTTAGTTCGGAAAAAACCCAAAACGTGTGGAGATATTTTTCGGGAAGATAAAAAACCAGAAGAGCAAAAGAGGACAGTGAAGATGAAGGAGGAGAAGAAGAAAACCAGGTCTTCTAATTCTAAATGGCTGTCGGCTGGTGATCACAAGAGGTCATTTAAAGGCCTGAATGTGTCCGAACTAGCGCGAGTTAACGATTATTTTAGATTGTCTGGTAAATTCAATCAGAACTTGACGGATCTCCTTTCTTTTGTTTTGCGGATTCCATTTGTCTCCAGCAGATTCTTCTACATGAACCGTGAACAGCAGTGAGGACTCGTGTACAGGAGAGTGAACCCACTGCAGGCAAAGCGAAGAAGGAGACTCCGATCAGGGCGAAGGTGCCGGCCAACAGTCTCCCGGCCCAGGTCTTTGGGGTCTTGTCCCCGTAGCCGATGGTGGTCAGAGTGATCTGCAGGACGAGACAAAGAAAAAGACACCACTCTTTTAAGACGCTCGCGAAAAAAAATAACAATTCATCTTCTCACGGATGTTGGTCTCGACAGTGTGTCGGCCGTGAGCCTCGCACTCTGCTCTCAACCCGAAGGCTAAAGGGTCAAGGCAGCGTCGACGATCGAGCGTCTTTTTGCTCAAGGACACTTCGGCGGGGCGGACGTCTGCCGTCGCAACACGTGAGGTGAGCTTGAGCTGAAGGACGGTCTCTTTGACAAGGCCATCCTTCAGTTCCAAACAGAAGGAACAACTGGATAAAAAAACAAGACTGTATATTAAGATGGACGATGTGTTTCTGCTCTACAAAGATGAAGTTCGGCCATCTTGTGCCGGTGACGTCATGTGGAGTCTGAGTCTTGTGCAGTAGTGACGGTGGAGTGGAGCCGTGGTATTGAGGCCCCGCCCACACATGCTGTCGACCAATCATGAGTAGGTGTCAGTTGTCAATCATGACGTTTTTATAGCATCAGAGAATTAATTTTAAGCAAAGTGATCAGCTTAACGTTTGGGAGAGTCAAGTTTCATTATTTTTTAATAAAAACAGGGTGAAACGTCATGATTCACAGCTCAGACTCACTCGTGATTGGTTGAGCATATGTATGGGTGGAACTCAATAACCACTTTTGGTCCAACTGACGTCACCAGAACAAGATGGCGGCGCCCGTATCCGAGCTTTGGGCTTTGATTTTTGTACAACGTGGAGACGCGTCGTCGTCCATCTTTATTTCCCTTTAGTCGTGGTCGGGACAATCTCGGCGACCGGGGCTCAACACGTACCAGCCCCCACCACAGGGCGTCGGCGTAGGTGTCGAAGTCTTGCGGCGTGGGCTGAGCGGTGGGGTTCTCCTGGTTGGACACATCCATGGACACGTCGTCCTTCTCCACCAGGTAGACCAGGAAGGACGCCAGGATCAGAGACAGGAAGCCGATGTACCAGGCCGTGATCAGCTCCTGCAGAAACACACACACCCATCCATCATCCTCACAGAAGGTTCAGACGTTACAGGTTTCATCATACATGCTTACACCCGAGCTGGTTCCACGCCTACCTTACTGTGAGCGTAGATGGCGGAGCCCAGCAGTTTCCAGGTGCCCCCTCTCCGGTCCATGCGCAGCATCCGCAGGATCTGCAGGAAGCGCAGGCTGCGCAGGGACGTGGCCAACACGTTGCCTTGGTTCCGCACCGCCACCACCGGCACCGAGGCGATCAGCACGAAGATGTCTGGGACCGAACAAGGCCGGGACAGGGAGGAGTTGTCCATCAAGGATTCTCTACAAGGCTTTTTATCAAATCTTTATGAGACCACGAAGAAGTCTTGGAATTAGTTTGTCAGGAGAGCTGAGGCAACATGAAGACAATGACGGTTACAATGATGAGATACAGAGACACAGGACGTCTCCGCGAGCCGAGCGGCCGCTAACATTTGCTCAGCTTGTTTCTTCCGACATAAATCCTTCATCCGGTTAAAACAAAAAACCACAGAGATCTAAAAAAAAGTGTGTCAAAGGAACGTATTACTGTTCCATCTCCTTACCTAAGATACACAAGGGTTTGCGAGCGAACTTCAGCCTCCCCCTCCATCCTTTGTAGCGACAGCAGCATCCTGCCGCCCAGATTCTCAGCGCAAACTCCGCTCCGAAGATGAAGATGGCGAAGGTTTCCTTCACGGGAAGATCAGACAGCAGGAAGACGAGCGGAGGAAACGGTCTGTGTTAGCTCACATTGAGACTTGTACTTAGTCTGAAAACAGACACGTGAGTTTGAAACAAACTCTTCACTGAAGAGTTGGAACGAGATGCAGAGTTTTTTAAAACCTTAATGGGAATCAAGTGGAAAACGTGATGCGAAGACGTCAAAGATTAATGAACACCAAATGAACTACATCACAGTGGTCTTACCAGTATCACCAGCCAGTGTGCAGACACTTTCTCGTGTTCCCTGAATGTTGTCAGAATGGCCAAAATCAAACAGCCCAGGACGATTAAAAACCTGCAGAGACAAAAACACGAAACATGAAGCAGCTCAGAACAAAGAGCGACAACAGATGAGACGTCTCTTTACGAGGATGTGAAACAGATCCCCTCGATTTGACTCCTGAGGCAGCATCTCATCTTCACCACTAGAGGGAGCTACATCTCTACTGTTCACTTGAAATAAGACTCATCAGCTGCTTTTATTCATTTACCACAGCAACATGCAACATGCATGTCGTTCAGGGCATCGCAGGAATAAATCTATCTACAGTCTCTGATCCAGCCTGAGAAGCTTCTATACATATCGATACATGTTATCAGATTTTCTTTATATCCAGTATTAAACCTCATTTTACGCCGTATCAGCCCAAACAGTCACTTTCACCCAGTTTATTTTGTTATTTTCCCAAAAGCTGAACGATTCACTCAAGCTCCTCTTATGACCCAGACGTTAATATCCAGAGCAGATGGATATTAAACGTTCCTGTACTGAACACTGCGGCCTGGCTGGATTCCAGTCAGTCTGGAGTTAATCATCCTCACTTTGACATGTGATGAAGAAGCTCCGCCGGCTGCCGGACCACACGACAGCAGCACCACGTCAACGTGGAAAAGGTTCCGTCGTTGTATTTCCAGCTCGTTCCAGAGCTCGTACATCTCCTCCTGCTGAGCGGTTCTCACGTCAGCGCAGAGACAGAGGCGACTCAAACCACGAGCCGAAGCACAGCCGCCATTTACACTATGTTAATGTCAGCGGGTGAAGCTGTGTCCGAATTCTAGATAAATGTTTCTTTTGCTACGTACTGCCAAACAACAAGAAACCCAATAGGCACTATCCACTTCATCAAAGTCTTTACATCTGCATTTCTTTTAAAGACATTAGTAGATAATTTACAGTATTTTGGTGAAGAAATCAGAAAAAAGGACCTGAACATAGAAGCAGATAAACGAGTGTATACGAGCAACATACTGAAAAAAATTCATATTCAAATTCAAATTTGTCCAGTGTGGTTGAAAAGTTGGTCCTTTCTCCTAAATGTAGTCAGAGACAGAGACAGAGCGTTTCCATGGAGACAGACATTCTGTGTGTTTGATGACGACACGTGATCTGAGAGTTAAATACGTCACTCTGACTGGTGATAGGCAGGGTTCGTGGGACGCCATGCACTGACCACTTGTTGATCTGTGTAACGAACCAGAAATCTCCTCATTACATTGAGCTCCTGTCATAAATACTTCTGCTAAAGACGTCCACGGTCTCCGTCTTCCTGAGTCAGTGTCAACTGCATTCATTTTCCATCACAGACCCTTCACTAGACAAACGTATGAATGCAACAACAATAAAAAAAATATATATATATATATTTGTATTTCTAATGGTAGAAAACGATAGAAATAGCCAGAGTTATTCCTGCAAATGTGTTTTTACAGATGAACCAGTGAGTAAGTAGGAAACAGAACTAATCCACAGGCCGGACAGGCTGTGTACGATCAGTTAACAGTCTCACGACAACCCTGGGACAGGAAGAGTTTCCACAGGTGAGACGAGAGAGGGCGACCGATCGGCGCTGAAGGCCGGCATGTCCGTTCATCATCACCATGATGATGTGACACATCCACCGCTCTCCGTCGCACTACGTGACTCACATGTGGAACAAACTCTGACCGGACTTCAACGACGTTGAACCGATGGTTGTTGTCGAAGTAGAAAACAATATGTCTGATCAGTTTTTTGGTGAAATGTTGAATGTTGTGTTTATATTTGTGTTCAGTGCATTTTCCTTCATCTCACTAGGAACTCAATAGTTCCAGGTTTATTTCTTGATTATATATTAACTAGAAAGGATTTTGATCATCCATCTGCTAGAATCCACGAGAGGGAGGATTGTTTTCACTCATGGAGCTCAGGGTGACAGACAAACCTGACGACCGGATGATTCCACGTGGCAGGAGTCAGACACATTTAGGCTTTTTTAGGAAAACAAATGATGAATTATGAATTTCTGCACCTACAATGTAATATCTTATCAATAATCACTGGAGCTTCGAAGACGATCGATGCTCTTTGCAGGTCCATCGTCCATCGCTTGGCCCCTGTAGCTTCCTGCTCCGAACCTCCGCCCTCTTCCTGCCTGATTCCGCGTCCTGAATCATTCATGGCTCGTCGTGTTGCCATTAAGCAGCGCTGACGTCTCCGAGAAGTTTCTGAAGTGCTGCACAAACACAACAGCATGAATATTTTACAGCCAAACAGTCGGGAGAGTTTGACATGATCCACCTGGAGGAAATGATAGTAGATGGATTGATGCTCAAACGCTCTCACTGCTTCTGTGCCGTCGTACGTCTCCTCCATGTTTGTGTCGACTCGTACTCGTCATCTACTCTCTGGTTTGCGTGCCAGTCTTCCTGTCCCCTGGAACCGAAACCGAGCATTTTCTCCCCGAAGTTCTCCAGAACACAGAGATAATCCGGGAGCGAGTGGAGGAACGTCGATGTTAACTCGATAGGATCCGGCAGATACGGATCCGCAGCACAGTCCGCTTCCTGTTCCTCTTCAAACACTTTGTTCAATTAGGCGCTCGGAGCGACGTCGACGACCATCAGACCCGACACATCAGCAGGATCAGTCGGTGAAAAGCGAAACACGACACTCATTAACGAGAGCTCACTGCCATTCAAAGCTTCTTCTTCACTTCCTCCCATTTGACCTTCCAATTTCTAAGATAAATGAGAGATATAAACTTCAAATGCCATAAACCAAAGTCACTCTGGTCTGTTTTGTACATTGTATTATTTTTTCCAAACAAACTAAGCCAAAGTAAACATATTTTCACATTAATATGTACATAACAGCAACCATACAGCACACACAGCGTCCTGTCTCACACTGAGGCCGGACACCGACAGGACCGCCAGCCCTCCGGAGGAAACATCACACAGACTGACAGCAGCCAGGGACTTTGACCTACGTTAAAAAACAACAGGGTGTAAGAGAGAAAAGACACATCGCATTATTGCCTGGTGCCTTGATCAAGAGTTTTGGGGCATCGGGCTGCAGTAGGCTGGAGCTCATCACATCCTACAAACCAGTGGTTATTACCAAAATAATGATGAAATTAAAATTGTTTACTCATACGATCAGCATTCATTAAAACTTGTTGTTTTTTTTGGTTATAACCAGTTTCTATGTTGACACACGATGTCGGCATGTGACCTGAGGCTGGTCTCCAATTGGTTTCTTCAAGATTCCCCTCTGGGCGCAGCTCTCAGAGTCCCTGGCCAATCAGAATTGAATGAATGTTATTTCATCCAATCTGATCGATTCTCGACACCTGTCATTTAAAATCCACTCTTGGCCGCTTAACGCTCCTTAATTTACAAAAAAACCCTTTCACAAGGAGTTTGATGGAAGAAAAAAAGAGGATAAAGGATCTCGGACCGGTTCAACCAGGATTTACAGATCCTGCAGCGGAAGTGACACCCGGGGCTTCTCCTGCTCTTGTTATGTGAAACTACACAAAAGTGTAGAGAATGAAAAGAGGCGTCCTGACAGGAGGAGGTGATGTGACGGTGCCGGGGTGACCTCCGCCCCCCACCGGCGTCACCACACGGTCCGACCGGAGGCTGTACTGCTGCTGGATGTTACTGCTGCAACGCTCCATTACCTGCTGCCGGACAGATAAATGAAGCATGGAATCCAATCTGTGCTCTGATTGGCAATCAAGAGCTTTCTGAGGGAGAGACACCGACACACCGCTCAGAGAGAATCCACACTCCATCCATTTTCCCCGAGCGAAGAGGGAACAAGCGACGGCTGCTGGAGCAAAAAGGTTTGATTTGTCAGACTCGACTCAAGAGTCTCGGGTGGAAACGACGCAAATAACGGAGCTTTCTGCCAAAGTGGGAGATTTACAGAGGAGAGAGTTCAGTGGAAGGAGGTCGTTTGACTGTGGGAAGGTCCCAGACCACGACGTCCTCGTGACCCGACGCTTAAACACAGAGTTCGAACAAAACACCTTCACTACTTGAATATCAGAGCTCCAGTGTGTAACATTCAGAAGAACCTATTCACAGAAGTTGAACATATTGTCCATAACTCTATTCATATATGTTAAATATTGTCACATGAGGTGGACCGACCTCCGTGTGAGTCTCCATGTTTCTACGTCCTGTTCAATACGCTTGTTGAACTAAACGTCCAGAACACGTCGCGTTCACGTTGAATTTTCAGACGCTGACAGAAACAGGAAATGGAATCAGCAGTGCGACACCATAAAGTGTCCCCTGTCGGTCGCTCAGCTGCTTATGGTTTGCAACTTTACCACCAGATGGCGCCAGAAGAATTACAAAAATTACACACTGGGTCTGTAAAGAAAAGTCAGACTTTGTTTATGTAAAAAGAAACTGATCGTGTCAGACTGACCCATCAAACGCAGCGGCTCTAAATCCAGAGCTGCGTCTACGAGTAACATTTGTGAGGCCCGATGTGGAGTTTTTGTCAGCGAGCGGAAAGTCGGGCTTAAAATCCTCTGGTGTGAACTGGACGTTAACGGCTGGATGTGGTAAAAGCAACTGTTTGATCACAAGTTAAACACGTCAGCGAACTAGAGGTCAAAGAGATCAATTATTCCAGCTAATCGATTTATATAAATCATAGGAGCAGCGACGACAAAGTCCTCAGAATGAAAAATAAAATGCAGTGTTGGTATAACTGCACCTTATTCGTTATTTTTAATGAGCTGGTTTGCTTCATCTCTGGATGGATGTTTTTTTTTTATCTGTGATGAAAGGTCATGTGTCAGTAATGATGAGGGCGGCCCCCCCGGGTGCAGCCTCTCTCCCCACATTAATCCACTTCCCTCCCCCGGCCCAGCGGAGGCTCAGGCCTGCTGGGCTCCTCCGACGCCGATACCACCCCGGAGGATTCCTAACAACCAATTTGCCGGCGAGATTCAATAAAGAGAGTGCACACCATGCAATTCTGACAGTTAATTTGCTGCGGCGGTATGCAAACACTGGTGGGAAAAAAAGGACGGCGGCATCAGCGGCAGCCGTTAATGACTGCAGACGCAAGGACGAGACGAGAGACGGCGAGGATCTGAGAAGGAGTTCGGAGGAAGAGAAACTGTCCGAATGATCGCCGCGGTTATGATGAACCCAACGTTTTAGTGCCTGAAGAAGAACCACCTCCGTCACTGGACCTTAAAACACGTCGCAGCTCAAATCAATCACAGCAAATGTCACATTGCAGCAGGGACGCGAGACACGAGAGGCCGGCGATCAAACTCCTTCTGTCAGTCCGGAGAAGAATGGGAAACCTTCGCATCGCCGTGGTTACGTGACACCGACGGGCTCGGAGGGAGGAGAGGTCGGTGAAGAGGCCGAGGCCTCGACGCGAAGGACGGGAACTTCATCTTCCTCTGAATTCTAATATGATCATTCCTGCTGTTCTTGTTCTCTACAGGCTGCTCTCAGAAAATTAACGTTGATGGTGCGTTCACACATTTTCCGAGTATTCCGCTCGAGCGCCTGGTGTGAATTCCGTGTCTTTGCGTTGCGCCGCACGCGTCACCTGACGTCTGGCCGCGTCTTTACACTGACTTTGTATGTAACCTGGCGGCTGCTCCTCAACCGCCACCAGGTCCTCGCGTGTCGCCCGACGACAACTGAAGAACAGAGGCGAGTCCGTCATCACTGAAGCGGTTTGGGGCCTTGAGTGAATGAAGATCTGAAAATGTAAAACAAAATCTAATTTTCAGATTCTTGTGTTTCGGTGGCGGCGGACGGTTTTCTGATCCGCTGTCACTCTCACTTCCTGTTCAGCTCAGTCAGCTCCGTTTCGACGCCGCCTCTCGCTGGGCTTTGCCGGCATCGACGACTTGACATTCGGCTTCGTTACGTGTTTACTTATTTATTTCGGACCGAGGGCGGCGGCACGCTGTCAGGAATCTGTGGTCACTTCTCCTGAGCTCTCTCTCATGGGACACTCCCGTGACCCCAGCGCCACCCTCGCCCCCACGGCAGGTCGGATTCACAGGCATTTTTTTCCGTGTGATGCCGACAGGAAGCTGCGTCCGGAATGATGGATTTGTCCTCCAGCACCTTCACCCCGGCCCCCCCGGCCCCCCGGCCCCCCGCCAGGGGACAGCTCAGCGGCAGCAGGGGAGAGAGGGATATTCAGCCTGTTATTTAGGATTCGCTGATCATGCAGAACACGGTGTTTGACCGGGAAAATCCTCACCTCACGTGGTCGCAGCTGCGCGTGTGTGTGTGTGTGTGTGTGTGTGTGTGTGTGCAGCTGACAGCCCCGCTGACATAACATGCTGATGAAGATTCCTGCTGCTGAGCTGCACATCGCAACATCATTATGTAGGAAGAGTTATGGTATAAAAATATGTTATTATTTCAAATGTGTATATCTTTACATGTAACCTACTTAATATGACGGTGCAGAAGAAAAAAAAATCTATTAGTTCATGATATCAGATCGCTACAGGGTCTCCAGATAGATAGTTTGGTTCCTATTGTCACACTGATACACATATATTCTGTATCTGAAGCTTTCATTGTGAAGAGAATATTTCTCTGTAAGATGTGAAAGAGGTTCATATCTAACCACATCTGGAGGCGGTCGGCTTCACACTGTGACCAGATCTGATCCAGGCGTGAAGAACATCTGCACAGGAAATTAGAGCCCGGAGTGAAAAACAAAATGTCACAACTGATATTTTACACTTTAACCATTAACTGTATTATTATTAATAAAAAACCCAAAGCAACCAAATATATAGAACTCCAATTGAGAAAATGAAAATGAAAAAAAACTTTTCATATCGGCAAACATTAACGCTGATACCGATATGTTATGTAATATCTGTGGTGTATGATGTATGAAAGTCTCAGAAGTGTTTCGTTCCCTCTGCCATCTCTTCATCATTAGAACTCACCGACTGCAGCCGCTGACGTGAGCCAATCAAAGTGGCTGTTACGTCCCAGCGTGATGTCACCTGTGGCCTCACGGGACCCAAGTCAGCGGCTGCAGGAGATCGATGGAGCTCTCTGCTAATCTCTCCGTCTGCGTCGGCTCAATAAAGATTCATGGGAGTTCAGCGCACTTCGCTGTGATGTGAACAAGGACGTCAGGCGGACCGGATTTATCGAGCTGTTCCTGGAGTCACAACGCGAGGACGGTCGAATCTTACGGTGTTCAGCTGAGCTAGCGTCACGAGCGAGAGAAGAAAAGGACGAGAATCAAAAAAACAACGCTCATATGTAAGTGGAGAATTCATAGCGGGCAAAGCAGAGATTTAAATTATTTGAAGCTCAAGAAAAAGAGTTTTAAAAAAGTGATTTTATTTGATACAGTTATGATGCACGATGAGGACGAGTAACATCTCATATCAGGCAAATCAGAGGTACCAGGATGTTACAAGCTAACTTAGCTACGGTCGCCAAGTCTGAGCTGGCGACCAGGACAGAGGTTTCACGTTAGCAACACGTTATTAGCTTTACAAGCTAAGTAAGATAATGCAGCTAAGTGTGAGCTGGTGCTCAGGATTATAACGTTATAACACGTTACTAGCATTACAAGCTAAGGCAGCTAAGTCAGAGCTGGTGGATCAAAGTTAAACATTAGCAACACATTGTTATCTTCATAAGCTAAGTTAGCTTAGGTAGCTAAGTCAGAGCTGTTGATCAGGACCAAGGTTTATCACATATTAGCCGTTTGATACCGTTGTCGAGCTGAAGGCTCATTATCTATAACTGTTACGTTACAGACAGCGACACAAGAAATACATTGAAGTTCTTATAAATTGACTCGATCCCGTACAATTCACTCTTCTTCCTCTTCTTCTTATTCATCATCATCATCATCATCTTTCTCTTCTTCTTCTGCTTCTTATAAATCAATTCCAGTTCCAGCATGTCGCCCTGAACTGCTCCTACATCACCACGTGTGCAGCAGTGAAACAGTTTGTATGAAGGTTGTTGCCTTTTATTTTTCCAGTGCGCTCACATTTGAGTTCTCTGTAACACGAGCGCCAAAGGAAGAGTTTTATACAGCAGTGACCTCGAACAAAATTTTAGTACAAATGAGGAAATGCGGCGTCTCATCTCTTTATGTCAGTCTGTCTGAAACTTCCACACAAGTTAGTTTTTTACTGTTTCATCATCAGATGTTAAGTGTCTCTCTGAAGTCGTCTTGAATGAAACAGCGGAACATCCCCGAGGGCGGGCGACGCCGAGACCAGAGTGGAAACATTGCAGCATCAGCTTTCATCTTCCAAAGACGCACACACCGGGTGAAACCACCGACTTGAGGCAAAGCAGCAGATTTATAGACATTTCATTGATCCCAGATTGACGAGCTCTGACAGTTAGAGCATCCTTGTCTTGTTAAAGTAGAGAACCTTTCTGAAAGTCACCGCAGCGGAACGGACGGTGTAATCTCCTGAGCTCGCTGGGTCATAACCGACCCTGCGCTCCGTCCTGCCGCTGATACAAGGTGACAGCCGCAGAAATGGAAAGAGCAAACACAGATCAATCACCAGCCTGAGATCGAAGCGCTCGGCTCGAACAGGCGAATCAGAGCAGCACGCGCCCGACAGGAAGGGCTTTTTATTCTCTACATCTCACAGATCAGAACAGATTGCATCCATCAAACCGAAACGTTCATCACCTGTTTCTGCCCTCTGCTCTAAATAACGCTGAATTCTCCCCATGTTTCTTCATCTGCGGGGGAAACCGACGCTCAGTTGACCTCGTCTTTGGGGAGTTAAGGACCAAATCTGAAAATCCTGAGCTAATTATCTTAGATTTCCTGGCCGTATAATTAGGGTCATTCTAAAGGAAATGAGGTTCAGTAACGCCTCTCTGCCCACTCGCTTAATGGGAGGAAAGATGAGTGTGAGACGAATATGGCTGCCAGTAAAATATAGAAATGTTTCTGAACTGAAACAGAACGAGGACACAAAGAACCCGACGAGTGGTCGAACCAGATTCCAGAGTCCAAAAAGTGATTGTGGAAGAAAAAGTTTGGAAGTTAAATGACCCTTGAAACAGTCGTAGGGGTGAAAAGCTCCAACTGCCTGTTAGGATTCATAATGTTTCAGGTGAGGAAGGAAAGGAAAGAAGGGGCGACAGAAGGGAAGAGGAAAGGATGAAAGAAGGAAGCAGAAAGGGGAAGGAATATAGAGACAAAGTAAATGAAGAAGGAAAGACGTGAGAAAAAGGAAGAAGAGATAAAATGCCGACAGTGTAAAAGGAAAGAAAAGAAGAAGAAAGAAAGAAAGAGCGGTAGGAGAGAAGAAGGAAGGAAAGGAACAGGGACCGAAGTGTATTAGGAAAGAGGGAAAGGAGGAATTGAAGCAATACGGACAGTAGTGAATAAGGGAAAATAAGGACGGAAGGGAAGAAGAAAAGGAAGGAAAGGAAGATTGAGTGAAGTGCAGAAGGAAAGAGGAACGACCCAGCAAAGGAAACAGTGAAGTGAAGTTAACGCGTCACCGTCAGTTTGTCTGAACTCTGAAGTTCCTGATCCATCGCTCACTCATCAATCAATACGGATCCTCTGACAGCGTTCAATCATCAATCAGCCGAGACTCGCCGTCACACTCGTGTCCTGCTTTCGCCGTGATGAACGGTGAAGACGGAGGGATGATGAAAGGGAGGAGGGGAAGGAGGGCGTTCTCACCCATTCATGCGGCGCTTTTAACAAGGAGCCATTTGTGTTTGTTCGCTGCCGCTGGAAACCAGACTCATTGACCCAGTTTGGAGGCGGTGAGTTACCGTCAGCGTCTGCGGGGAGCGACCGTCGCCGCGATCAGCTGGGAGGACGAGAGGGGAATGAAAATTAACGAGACGTCGATGGTGTTTTATCAGAGCGGCGAGGACGAAGGGAGGAAGCGGGAGAGAGGGGGCGTCAGTATCGATCAGCGAGACTCTACTTGAACAAGAAGTTGGTCAAAAGGTTCCAAAGTGAAGTCTTTATACCCACAAGAGAATATTCGTGTGGTTTTTAAACTGTTATAAAAACACTGACAGTGAACATGTGTTCACGCGTCCGCAGCGGTGGAAGGCAGCAGGTCGCCCAATGAGCCGGAACCTTTTGGTTCGGAGCCCGTGAGCCCGACTGGCTCTCCGCGGACGTCGCCTGCCAAGGGCTGCAATTTGTCACCCGAGTGCCCTCGAGGATGGGGGGAAGCCATTAACTGGCTCGGCAGGACGAGGTGTAAGAAATCAGCGTCAGCCGGCCGGCGGCGGCGCCGGTCATTAGCGCGAACACGCCTCGGCTCGCATTGCCTCCGATGTCCGTCCTTCTGTCGGCAGCAAAACATCACAAGTGTGAATCTACACAATCTTAAATCCCACAATGGAACCAAGAAGAAAGAAAAAAAAATCCCACAATGCAATGCTCCACATTTTAAAAAAAGATGAGAGGGATTCGACCTGTGCGTTACTTTACATGCCTGCTAGCCGCCGTCGCTTCTAGGTGCCGACAGCAACTTCAGCATTAGCGACCGTGTTGATGCCACAAACGCTTAAGTTCCATTTGAAGGAAGCAACAGTGTGACGTGACTGTTCCCAACCAGGGAGCGGAGGTACGCCTGCGACCGAGAACACGGGAACAACAACCAGTTAGATTGCGCTCGTTCAGCGGTCCGCCGCTTGCACATGCGTGTTGTCAAGCTATTAAATGCAGCGTTTGATTCGGTTTGGGTTAGTTGTTGGACTCTTATCATCAAACAACAACTTCTTTCGAACGTTTCAAAACGACTGCACTAGAATAAAAAAGGCACAAGTCATCTACAGCGCTTTTCCGCCACATTTTAGGGACGGGAGGGAAAACTCCGGAGCAGCTAATGCGCCTGTTACGCTGGTTTGCCAACCGCCGTTAAAAACGACGGAGAAGAAGTGTGTACAACCAATGCGATTGCGATCTCTTTGCTGGTTGTGGCCCAAGAACACGGCCTCAACCAGAGCTCAGGGAGCTAGCAGCAGCGGCTAGCAGCTGTTAGCCAGTATACACAGGAAGCAGTCGCTTTGAATAACGAGAGGATGAGCGAAGACGAGACCGATCGAAAAGCAAGAAAACACAATAGCAAAGCTTCACCGACGGCTGCCGTCGTGGACAGACCAGTGTGAATGTGATCAGGTTTAGACATAACAGCAGGTGTAAACAGACTCACCTGCCTCCGGGTGGGTTTGAATTAAAATACAACGATGAGGAGAAAGAATAACAATGAAACTCCACAACTTTCCCCTCAAACATCTTTGAGACTTCAACAATTTCTTCATCCAAAAACTTCATGAATACATTTTTGGAGCCGCTCCTCTTCTGCCTTTACTTGTATTGGCCTCTTTGAGTATATATGTAAAACGTCAACGCCTGAAGGTATAATTAATATCGTACGTAAACAGGGCGGTTGGTCGTTGATAATACATTCCATGTCGTACGTATGAGAGACAAATGAAAAGTAGGCGAGTGGGCGGTTATTTGATTTCCACAGGCTGAGTATAAATGTCACGTGTGGTTAAGTGAGTCGTATCTGATCAAAACAAGAAAAAAGGTCGAGGTCGGGGGAAAACGTTTTCCCCCCTGACAGACGGATGTGGGGTGAGCTGGGCCAACGAGTCGGGCTGGTTCTATTTCCAGGAGCAGCAGATTAGCCGCAGCAGAGCAGATGATGATCTGTTTTCTACTAAATATTGATTTCTGTAGTCGACAGAGATAAATTAGATCCCGGTCTCGGCCGCTCAGCTCGCCTCCGACTTGACGTTAGTGTAAACAAACTAATCCTGTCCGAGTCCGTCGGATGCTTCGGGAGCTGCAGACGGGAAGTAGATGTGTATTTAGATCCTAATTACAACTGCTGCTGCTACAGGCCTGATACAAAGGTTCAGTCTGTAAAAACATACTCCCCATGTTATCAGCTTGAATCAGTGGTGCTGCAGCGGGAGAGTGTCCCGTCACCCAGCGACTGACACACTCCAGATTCACTGTCGGACCAAATTAGATTTACTAAATTAGATTAAAGGCTAAAAAAAGGAAAAACTGGACCACAACACAAGAATCCTGTCCAAATAAAGATGAACGTTAATCTCTTTTGTGCAGGTGACTGTTTTTCTGCAAGTCAAAGAAAAATGTTTGGTCTTTGTCGATCTGGACTAAAATAGGTCCAGGAAGTTTCTTTAGTCCAGTTCAGCACCAAGATCTTTTTTCAAATGTTGGAAATAAATTTAAAAAATGCTTACATGTATCTTTGCTGATGTGTTTTGGTTCTGGTTTACGCAGTTGTAGCTACGAGGCCTATAGGCCCCGCCCCCAAAGGGGGGCGGAGCCATCGTTTCAGAAGTGAGGGGGACAGATGGTTCAGAATGAAGTAGATTATCAGATTACGCCTCTTCTTAACTCCGACTCCAGTTCTATGATCAAAACCAAAGGATGGAGCTGCTGAGCTCTGGTGACGCAGCAGCACCAACACGGTGAGAACCCAGAGAAGTGACACATTAATCATGAAAAGTTGGAGAAAGGAACTCCGACTCATTAAAAATGAAGTGAACGGTCGTCCAACTCGGGACTACAAGTGGACCGAGATATAGACCGGTGGTTCGATGTCCAGCTCCTTCTGTCCACACGTCAAAATGTCTGAACCACAAGATGTACCTGACTGGTCCCGCAGCACTTTGTATACAGAAACTTTTTAAACAACTTTAGTCTCAAAGTTTCACCATGAACTGAAGATGTGGATGTCAGACATTTCTCAGACCAAGACAAGAATAATGATTAACACGGGAAGACGTTCAGCAGCTTCATCAATCCACGGTTCTCCACCGTCACTCAGACTCTCAGACGCTCGTTACGGAGCAAAGACGCCTCAAGTCCGCCGGACAACCACCGCGCCGCACGACCTCGGCCGGTGACGCTCATTAACCCTGGTAACACAACGGCCGTGCCACTTTGTTCCAGTGCAGACGCACACGGACTCTGAGGAAATGATCAGAGATATTAAGAGTAGCTTCACGGAGCCAGAGATGAGGTGACGGAGATGTCGTGGTAAAGCTCAGAGATGATAAAAGAATAATTAAGTCAGCCAGTTTCACGTCGTCACGGTGGAACACGGAGCTGAACACATGTCACAGCACGTTGAAGCTGAAGCAACACAAATTACAACGCAAACAAAAAGCCACGTCGCACACGCTCAGACGGACGCAAAGACAAAACCGCCCTCGTCCAATCAGCTCGGTCGCTGTGGTGTTTCAATCAAACCCTCTCAAAACCACCTCCATAAAAAAAATCTAAAAGTTGTCCCCCAACTCTGAGAACCGGAACATCGAAGGACATCATCCGGCCGTAAAACAGCCTGATGGACAACGAGTTGACGAACCGACAGATCGATGAGCAGCGACGTCAGCTTCACCGGCCGGTGATCAGGTTCGAGACAGAAACAACGTTCTAAGCCACAAATCGTCTCCGTCAAGTCGTGAGACGGATTTGACTGGATGAACCGCAGCAGTGTTGGTGCGTGACGCGGACGCCGCTGTTCCAACGCAGCTCGTGACTGAAGTGGAGGCTGCGACATACGAACGCTGACGTGTTAAATCTGTCGCGTTCACACACGATAAAAAAACCCTCTGCAGCAGGTGATGCAATATGTTCATATACTATATGTCAAAGTGACAAATGTTATTGGCTGGACGTAGAAGGAAAAACAGACACCAAACATTGTGAAGGTAAAAAGAATTGAACGTGGTGGATGAAGGTGAAATAATCTTCAACTGCAACAAGACATTTCTTTTCCTCAGTTCTTTAATTACTTGACGTCTTCAGTTCAGATTCATGGTTTTGCCTGAACATCATTTTTACAGAAGCAGCAAATATTCATATTTAACTTGAAAAAAAGAATAATCAATGAACTGATTCATAATTTGAGCTCATATTTGATTGATTTCAAAGCGTTTGGCGCGATTCTCTTGTCAGACGTTCTTATTGTGCAGAGCCAGAAACAAAATGCAGCATATTAATGAGGTGCTGTATCACTGCAACGCCCCCCCCCCCCCTCCCCCTCAGCCCTCCTCCTCCCCCCCATTGGATGACATGCATTGTGTGTCTCCATGGCAACAGCTGCTCACTCCACTCTCACTGGAGCATCCTCTACGTCTGAAAAAAAAAAGAAACCCACCGCGCTCGCCTCCCTCCCGTCGGTGCCTGTCGGGGATCACCAGTCGTACCTCGTCTGTGTGTGTGTGTGTGTGTGTGTGTGTGTGCGTTTCCATGGCGATGCTCCATGTCAGCCGCGCTGCCAGGGTGAGTGGGTACAAGGTGCGGCGCGATGTGATTGGTGGGTTGGGGGGGCCACAGAGTAAACAGAGAATCCCGCGTCCCGCCGTCACCTTCCCCCTCAGCTGAGCTCTGCACACCAACGCACATGAAACCACAATGTTTATGATTTTAATATCAATGATGTAAGTGTCAGTGAGGATGAGGAGGTTTGGATCAGGGGAGAAAGAAAACTGTGAATGTCTCCTCGAGGAAATTCACGTTGTGTCACTTGAGAGAAATGTGTCCTTCCTCCTTCACAATACACATGGAGGCAGATCTCTCTCTCTCTCTCTCTCTCTCTCTCTCTGTCTCTCTCTCTCTCTCTCTGTCTCTCTCTCTCTGTCTCTCTCTCTGTCTCTCCCTCTCTCTGTCTGTCTCTCTCTCTGTCTCTCTCTGTCTCTCTCTGTCTCTCTCTCTCTCTCTCTCTCTCTCTCTGTCTCTCTCTCTGTCTCTGTCTCTCTCCATCTCTCTCTCTCTCTCTCTCTCTCTCTCTCTCTCTGTCTCTCTGTCTCTGTCTCTCTCTCTGTCTCTCTCTCTGTCTCTGTCTCTCTCCATCTCTCTCTCTCTCTCTCTCTCTCTCTCTGTCTCTCTCTCTCTCTCTCTCTCTCTCTCTCTCTCAGCCGGAGTCCTTTCTCTTCTCATTTTTTTTTTAAAACAGCCAATTTATCACAACACGGCATCTCTTCATATTCCGCCCCAGAGAGCGAGGGGAGATATTAAAAGGAGCTTGTTTTTGTCCTGAAGCTGTGATGATGCAACCGTCGGGAAGCTGTTGTATAAATCCTGAAGAATACGAGTTTTGAAATGTGACAGTAGAAGAAGAACACGTCTCTCTTTAGTTTACATGTAGTGTAGAACTGGAGCCAGTCTCACCATCGTTGAACAAAAGAAACACATGTAAGATGTTCGTCCTTCCACTTCCTCTGACAAAGCTGAACACCAGGTATAAATGATGTGATACCTCCGTCAGAAAGTTGCGGTAACGAACCGAAATGCTGTTTGTCAAAAGAAGAAGAAGAAGAAGATCAGTTTGGTTTTAATGAGTTATCCGATGATATGAAAACATGTTGAGATGTTGTGATTGACAGCTGAGGTCGAGCACATTTGAGGGGCGGGACCTCGATATGGATGGATTAAATTTTTTTGTCAAACTACAAGAACGTAGTATTAATATACAGAGGAAAACTTCAAAACTGGTTAGAATCCAAATCTCACTGAGAACTCGTCGGAAATCAGACGCTCGTCGTCACGGGTCGGTTCCGAGTGTCATCACACATGAATAAATAAGCTAATGACCCAGAGACGCCGCCGCCTCGCTCTGATTAATGCCTCCACATCACGTCGGTGAAACAAAAGCAATTTCTGCTGCTTTTAACAGTTTATTTCCCACGATAACCAAACGCATATAACACACCCGCCGAGCCTGGGGGGAGGGGGGGGGGGTTCAGACAGAACTATACTTCTGTTCAGGCAGGTGGAGAAAAGAGGATGAGGAGAGTTTAATTTATCTTGTGAGCACAGACAGAGGAGGAAGAGGAGGAGGAGGAAGACGAGGAGGAAGAGGGGGAGGAGGAAGAGGAGGAAGAGGAGGAGGAGGAAGAGGAGGAAGAGGAGGAGGAGGAGGAAGACGAGGAGGAGGAAGACGAGGAAGAGGAGGAAGACGAGGAGGAGGAGGAAGAGGAAGACGAGGAGGAAGAGGAGGAGGAGGAAGAGGAGGAGACTCGTATGTACAGCAGGTCTGACTCGTCTGGAGAGGTCGGAGGGGTCGAGGTTCTGAAGTGGGAAAAACCAGTCAAAGACAGGAAGTAAAGCCACGACACCCAGAGTAAGTGACTCTGATGAAAAACAGGAAATAAGAGAAAATGTCCGAACAAAATGAAAATACAAGTTCCGAACCTCAAAATCCCCAAAAGTCAACCGATCAGGTTCAAACTCAGAGTCTGTTTCAGACGTCCAGAGGATTATCTTTATTTTCCTCAAATGTCGATACGTCCTGTTCGACACGAGATGATCAATGTGTCAATAAATCCTGTGTCCAGTTGGTTTTCCACCATCGATTCTTCGCCGCCGCCGACATTTGGTTCTGCGACCGGTCGAACTCTCTCCGACAGAAACGTACAGAGAGAAATTGGTCTCGTGAAAAATAAAGAGTTTACAAATGTGTACAATGATTCGTGCGATGTCAAACACATCGCGGCCGGAGAATACGTCCGTTAAAGATCCGCTGCTCGGGTCCCGGGAGTGAACATCTCTTCTTCATGCACAAGTCGCGTCAGCGGTGACGGAGCAGAGCGATCCAGACGGAGGGCGGAAAGAGGAGGAGGGTCAGAGAGAAACAAGCTGCAGAAGTGACTCAGGACTCTGTGATCACGCATCATGACGGACACGTTCAGAACATCACCACTGAACGGGAGCACACAATATGCCACAAGTGCTGTAGGTCACAGCAAACGCTAACGTTCGACTGGTGTGACACGACTGAAGCGCCGCCTCGTCGGGGGTTTACAGGTCGTTCAGTCCCGGAAGTTCCTCTGGACTCGCGACGCGGAGACGCACGGTGACCAGGGACAAAAGGCTCAACGGAGACAAAAGGCTCCAGAGTTTGGGCCACGGACAACATCACATCCTGGTACGACGTCCTTGTCGGAGAACAGCAGCAGGCAGCTGACGAGGACCATCATCACGGGCACAGATACAATCCCCGAGACCGAACAAACAACCCTCCGAGAATGTGCGTCGTCCTCTCGTTCGAAGTCTTGATCTCACGTGACGCGATGACGCGACAGCCGGTTCGCGTTGAGAACCTCCCGACATCCCTGGCGTCCTTGTCCGACAGAGCTCGGGCGGACAGCCGCGGGTTGCGTTAACTCGCATTACTTTGCGCGCGTGAACACAAATGATCCGGAGGCCGACGAATGAGCGTTGAGCATGAAGCTGTTTTCAGACGCGAACTCTGGACGATGTCCGCACAAATGCGTTCGGATCATTTTGCCGTTCACATGTGGCGAGCGTCTGCGTAGAGCAGCAGGAGGCGCGACGTGGCGATTGGTCTTCATCGGCACGTCCACTCGCTCGCTGTGAATCTTCCAACGATTCTCTCATGGGCTCTCGGAACATCCTCCGGAGATCAGACTGACGGGAAGAGGCCCGGAGAACGAGAGGACCGGTTCAGGACACGTCTACAGATACAGTTCCTCCCGTCAGGCAGAAGCTCGGCTCTATGTTAGAGAACAGGTCACAGGTCAAAGGTCACAGGTCACAGGTCACAGGTCACAGGTCACAGCAGAGAGACGAGCTGAACGAGATGGAGGACGACGTTCAACAACGTTTGGGTTTGAACCAGGAACTCCGCTTCACGCCGCATTACATCAGCGGTGGCTTCCAGACGTAATAAAAGAGAGTGTGAATCATGTTTTAATTCACCGTTTATTAACGAGCGTCGCCATAAAGCGTCTGATGCGACCTCTGCACAGATGGAGACTCTGGGTCTGTTGAGGTGAACGTGGTGCAGCGTCTGATCGATTGGGATTCGCTCTGTGACCCTGAAACAATTCATCCGCAGCAACCCAGAGGGAGGAGACGTATTTTTGTTTTTCAGATTGTGTGTGTGTGTGTGTGTGTGTGTGTGTGTGTGTGTGTGAGTGTGTGTGTGTGTGTGTGTGTGTGTGTGTGTGTGTGTGCGCGGGTGACAGGAACACTATTTGGATGTTTTAGTGATCGGGGTGAACGGTCGTAAAAGGAACCGTGCAGGAATCTGCAGAATCTTATCCAGTGTTTTTTTTAAATGCAGCAGTCGGAGCGTCGGCAGAAAACTGGTCTGTAAAACTCTGCAGGTCGAGTCAAAGCTTTGACGCCTTGATGATGTCATCAGATATATGGCCTCGATACCACGGCGATACCAACGCCAACGGCACAAGATGGCGGCTCCTGAATCTGCGTGTCGTCCATGTTTAGGAACTTGAATCCTAGGGTGAGGTCGAATCGTCCCTCCTCTCTACTGTTCCTTGACCTCAGTGGAAGACGTCATGAGGTCAAGGGAAGGTGTAGAGGAGAACTGACAGGACTTAGGAGAAGCCGACAGCGCTGCTCAGAGAATCCAACTCGACTTGATGGATGTTGTTGATGCGTCTGTCGTGGTCGTTTAAGTGTTTTATCACCGTGTGACATCAGATTTTATGATTCATATGTAACAGTAACTGACATGATGATGTCCGGGTCATATTCATACTCTTCTTCTTCTTCTTCTTCTTCAGATTGAATTGTTTACATTCGTTCATGACGCGTCACGTTAAATATCCCTGCCGCAATGAATTGTGGGTCTATATCTCCAGTGTGTCCTCTGCTAAAGGAGAGAGGAGAGGAAGCACTGACGCTCCTTTCCTAAGCATTTAGAGAATCTGGTAAGAATTATTAACCTCTCCATCGAAGACCATCCTGTATCTCTGATGAGCAGGAAGCCGGTCGTCACCGTGTTTCTGAGCGGCACCGCTCGGCAGCAGCTCAGGTTGTTGTGTGTTTGTTTTAGTCACGACGACGCCGACACATTTCTCTCCTGAGCCTTTTCTCCGTCTCCACCATCCTGATGCGCTTCGCTCCCTGGGAACTGCTGCGTCTGGCATTTTAGTTGCCATGGGGACTGAAAGGATGGGGGAAATGAAATAAATAGATAAATAAAGAAACCCCCTCCCCCTCATGCAGTCGTCTTTGGAGCTCAGAGGGTAAATGTTGGTAGTAAGAGCCACCACTGACTGGTGACCTGTTGTGTCCTGGGATGATCTCAACACTCGTTTCTTTTCTTTATGCGTTTGCCTTTCGTCTCATGAAACATTCAAAAGCCTGGAGTCTCGCTGAGCGGCGGAGTGAGAGCGTGACGAGCCCCACGCGGCGCTGCAGAGCTCAACAACATCTGAGGAAAGACGGATCGTCCAGGGGAAGAAGAAGAACGTGGAACGTCCAGCACACAGTTCCTGACAATACGAGCGTCTGCGCTGGGAACTGGTCACATTCATAATCTTCTCGGTTCTAATCAGATGGTTTCTGGTTTGAATCAAACCAGTTGTTCTCTGTCAGACGAGTTGCTCGTGTTCAGACATTTAGCAGCTGACATCACTCAGTCAACAGAGATCGATCCTCCGCCGAGGCCTCAACAGAACAACACAGATCATAGATCATCGTCTCTATCGCTGGAGAATTACAAAGGTGGATGTTAAAGAAAGACAAAACAAGTTTCACCTAAAACAGACAGATAGAAAGATTATTTCATGGGTCTGTTAACTTATTTCCAAATAATCTCCCAAGAAGTTTCTCGGAAAGAAGCATCTGTAAACACCAAGTGATCAGACATGGACGTTCACCTGCAGGTCGAAGATGAACTCCACACGACAAACAGTGTCGTTGTGTAACACTGCTGCATCTCGTCTCTGGAGGATTCTCACCTCGATGCTTCACTTTCTTCACGGAGACAAAGTAAAGTAATAAAAAATAAAGAGCAGCTGCAGCCGCTGCTGATCTCAAGGTCGTCGGCGTGTCCAGATAAACCTGCAGGAGCGTAAAGCTCGTCTGGGAGTCTACGTGACAGCAGGAGGCTTTTAAACCTGTCACACGCTGAGACGCCGTCTTTTATTTACAGTGTTGTTCTTGTTCCGAACTGCTTCGTCTCAGCTTTACTGTCCGACCCGCTGAAATCAAAACTAAACAAAAAGATACGATTATGATAAAACTTACAGAGGAACCGACTCAAGTCTGAGGAGCAGAGCTGCTCATAAAGATCATAAATTACTATAAACAATAAGAAAACACAAATAAAACCAAATATATGATGATAACTTGAATTAAGAAAAAGTGAAATTTGACGAAATTCGACGAAATTCGACGCATCATCACGGAAAGGGCCTTGGGCGAAAACCCCGGATTTTGACAACTATTCCTCCCCTAAGTCTTTAGATGCGACACACCAAATCTGAAGTTGCCCGTGTGCAATCTGTTGGATGAGGTCCGTAAAGTGTGATTTCCAAAAACGTGCCAAATTTTCACACTGAATTCAAAATGGCCGACTTCCTGTTGGTCGGAGGTCATGGCTGCAAGAGGCTTTTAAGTACGTCCTGACATGGAACATACAACAGAAAAAAGTCACGTAAAATGAAAACGTGAATGCAAATACAGATGTATCGGTCAGGCTCTAGTAGTTTATGGTCTCATGTGATAAATTAAATCTCCCACAAATTCAGGAGAACAAAATGTGAATTTTCCTGGCGAAGCCATACAAAGAAATCTCCTCCAGCGCCAGTGTCTCGGCGTCTCCGTGGCCTCAGAGCGGCTGCAGGGCAAACACAGCTGCCATCGCTCACTTCACGAGGAGGGAGTGAACCGGAGGTGTGCAAACAAACAGCAGCGACAGTAATAACAGTAATGATCATAATTAGAAAACGGAGGAGTGACAAAAACCTGCGGGTTGTTTTTTCTCTTCTTTAACAAGCTGCAGCTGCCACCTCACGAACGGGGGATACAAGAGATACGGTACTTTGATTTTCATTTTCTTTAAATCCGTCAACATGGTATAATTTACTGTAATTATTACAAATGAGGTGTCATCCATTAATCTGCCGAAACGTTGTTCAATCAACAGACTCATTCGTTAGTTCAGGAATGTCGACGCGATGTTTCGGACTCCGCGGTGACGCCCTTCAAATGTCTCTGTTTGACCAAAGATCCAAAAGGCAAAAGATGTTCAAGTTTATCAGAAACCAGAAAATGTTTGGTAAATTACAGCTCCATATGTTACAGCAGAATGTCTTTACCCAGAACTTGCGCTTCCTACAGGGATTATACCAACTACATCAGCTAAAGCGTCCGTATGTCGGAAACACACGGAAACAAGAACCTCGTCTCCGACACCACCGGTTCCGTCTCCTACTATGTTTAATCAAACGTGGAATAAAATAATGATCTTTCTGGGACGTTTATTTGCGAGCGTGAAGCTCTTCGGGGGGGAAGAGTCTCAGCGTGACGCCATTTGGCACCTCGCTCCTTTTCCTGCCATCAAAGCGACCACTTGCGTCTCCTCAGCCAATGAAAGACAGTGTGTTCATTTGTCTCCACCATAGCCGCTCGCCATCGCGTTGACCACACCAGAGGAGTCTTTTCTCCAGATCGGTGTGAGTTTTGCCAGACGTCGTCAAATCATGACATAAAAGTCGTCACGTCCACAAAATGTACAAAACCACCTGATTATCCACAACAACCTGCACCATGAAGACACTGAGCCTCCCGCAGCATAATGCAGCCGCAGCAGAGAAGTACTTTTCAGTGCACAAAGAGCCAATGTGGTCAATACTCTGATGTGGTTTCTTTGATAAAACGATCACTAATCAATCACAGCCGCAGTTTCACTGTGTCTGCTGATCTGAACGTCTCGGTCTGAAGGAAACACTGAACATATTTATATATCCTGCTTCATGGCGAAGAATGGAAACATTCCGAAATTCGACGTGTCATCACGGAAAGGGCCTCTGACAGAATCTCACAATTTTGATAACTTTTCATCCCCTAGGTTTTTAGATGCGACACACAAAATCTGAAGTCGCTCGAGTGAACTTTGTCTGAGGAGTCGCGTAAAGTTCGATGTCCAAAAATGTGTCAGATTTGCACAAAAAATGTAAAACGGACGACTTCCTGTTGGTCGGAGGTCATGGCTGCATGATGCTATTTAGTAGGTCCTGACATGGAACACGCGTCGACCAGGTTTGGTTCTATTTGGTCTAGCTCAATCGACCTATAAAGTCATGCGTGAGCCCTACAGGCGCGTGGATGTACCGCGTGTCACCATAGAAACGGGTCAGGTGACTGCAGCGGTGTGTCTCCGACAGTCTGAGCTGCTGCTGAAGTCTGGACCTCAGGAGACGCAGCTGAACTCACAGACCGGACAGAAATAACAGCCGCAAAGAATTCTGGGTTGTTGGTTTTACAGTCTGGATGAAAGCGAGACATCTAATGGGTTTTCTTCTTTGAGATTAGTTTCTCCATTTCATTTTCATCCTCACGTCTGGATCCAAACTGCTTTTTGATTCTGCTTCAGTAAGTGAAACCAGCAGGAGCTTTTTCTCTCAGACACATTTTGAAAACGAAAGCTCTGACTGCTCAGTATTCACACGACTGCATCCGACCCTTCCGCTGTCGTCAAACCAAACATCAAAATTCAGCCCGGAGCCTTTTTCTTTCACTCAAACACTTCTTCTGAGGCCAGTTCTGCAGTTTCTGAAGCTGTGGACGGACACGGACGTTGTGCCGCTCCCGCTCGCGGTCACGTCATTAACCGAAGGTCGTTCTCCAAAGACTAATTACTCAACTTGGCTGGAAGCTCAGAGAAGAACGGTGAAGGTCACCGGAGCCTCTGGTGGTCATCGAGTGTCGACTTCCAGGAAGTTTCACCGGTTCACAGGAAGTTTCTTTAAAGCTGCAGTGTGTAATATTTAGAAGAACTTATTCATAGACCTTGAATATATTGTCCCTAACTCTGTGTTCATATAAGAGTTAAATATAGTTCCATGAGGTGGACCGACCTCCGTGTGAGTCTTCATGTTTCTACGTCGTTTTGAATACGCTTGTTGAACTAAACGCTCCAGAATACGTCGCGTTCACGTTGAACTTTCAGACGCTGCCGGAAACCGGAGATGGAATCAGCGGTGCAACACCATAAAGTGTCCCCTGTCGGTCGCTCAGTTGGTTGCAGGTTGCAACTTTACCACCAAATGCTGCCAAATGATGCGTCAAAACGCTTGGCGTTCCACACGACTCCGGAGTTTGAGACTTGTGGAAAAACGCTTCTGGTCCACGTTTCAGTGTGAAAACTCTGGGTTGTGTTTCAGTTTGTAAGCGATGATGCAGACGCAGACGTTCTACTTCCTGATGGGTTCTTATCGATCATGACAAGCGTCGCCAACACTTCCTGTCTGTAACAGTTCCACCTCGTCGTCGTCGCTGCTCTGACTTTTCGCCATCGCTGTTCGTCCTTCAGAGGAGTTTCTGTTTCTAGTCTACTTCTTGTTTACACCACATGACCATTTAAATATATAAATATATATATATATATATCAATATATCGCTGTCAAATTTTTTTAACTCTAATATCAGCACCTGCCGGACAAAAAGTCGATATCAGTCAGTTTTCCTTTGAGTTGCAGATTCTTCAACTTCATCACTTGACTGGGTCTAGGATATTGTGATATTGTTTTGGTTTGTTTGATTAGTTGTGTCGGACATGTTGCCGTGATATTATTCATTATTCATAATTCATCCTGATCTATTCACTTATTTGTGTTTCTCTGACTCTGATTCTTCATATGAACATCGACACACTGGAGAACCTGCTGCTGCTGCATGTACTGTACTGTATTTTGGTTAGTGAGCATTTTTAGATGGGGTTGCCTAGCAACTGAGACTCTTTGTTGTATCTGGCTGTGTCATCGTGCTGTAGCAAATCTGCCAGCACGCGCACGCACACGCACACACACACAAACATAAAGGGCCTAATCTTAACAAGCAGCACCAACGTGATAAATATAGACGCCATTGATGAGAGTCAGCACATACTCGTGTTGTCTCCAGGGGGAAGCGGAGGGTCTCAGCTCCGTGTTGCATGTGTGAACGGCCTCAACACGTATGACGGAGACGCAGAGTGAAGGAAAAAAAACAACAACAACTTCAAACACAAAGAGTGAGCCGTCACGAACCGAACCTCCGGGAGAGTGCCGGAGCGAAAACAGCTTCTCTGCCCTGCCCGCCCATCCAGTGGGGTTCCCATGGCAACGGGTCACATGGGTACCCTTGGTAACCGGTGCAACTGGTCCATATGTAAGTGGGGGGCCCTAAAAGGGAAGAGGGGAGGGGGGGGGTGAAAGGAGTTGAACGAGGACGACGTGTGAAGAGGAAACAGGCCGAGGAAGGAAAAGAAAAGAAACTCTTCATCTTTTAAAACTCAAACAGGTTTTGTTCTGTTCTGGTCATGAAGCACGTGGCTTATTAATAAAGACGATGACGATGAAGATGAAGACAGAGGGATGTGACTGGAAACTCAGGGAAAAGACAATAAGTGGACCTTGATCTGAGTTGGATTGTGAGAATTGATTTAAATTGAACGCCTCACGTTTGTATCTCGTGGAGCCGCGGGTAAAGTTCTGAGCTCGTGTCCGTGTCATGTAGGTCACCGCCACGTGACATCACGTGACATCACGTGACATCACGTGACATCACGTGACATCCAGTCAGCTGTTTACTGTACATATCTGTTCAGGATCAGAGGCTCAGATGTCAGTGAGGGTCACTTTAAACTCAAAGGTCCCTTACCAACCTTCTGTGAACTCCAGAGCGAAGGTGACGTCAGCTTTACGTCACCGAGGCCACGTGACGACGACTACGATCCCGTTGGGTTAACGTCCGTGTCGGAGTCCGTCCGATCGATCTTCTGTCTCTGCTTCCTGTTTTTTTTTATTTCCACTGTTAAATTTGTGAATTCACAGTTTTCTGCTGCATCGTAGTAAATCTCCTTTTACGAGCATCTGTGCACTGATGCATTCTGGGACGTGGAACACCTCATCCTCTCCGCGGCGTTCAAAAAACAAACCTGCAGCAGGTTTTATCACTGGAAGGAAGTTTTGGAGCCAAACAGCAGATTTCATGTTCCAGCTGTTTGCTGCTGATTCAACCATATTCTAACGTTGATGCACTGACCGCCTGTTTGTGTCTGTGCGAATGGAGCCAATACAATTTGAAAAATCTTTAAATCTAAATTAAAATACATATATATATATTTGAATCTGAATCACTGGTCCAGTTCTTAAAAACTAGAAGAGACATAAAGAAGAAAGATGTTTGGCCCCGACTGAGGGACAAGCTGAGGACGATTGTTCACAGACATTTATAAATAAGATCTGTTTTGAACCGACACTTCCTTGTTCTTCCCTCTTTATTCCCCTTGTCTCCTCAAACCGCCCCTTCTGATTGGACGACAGGATCAGGAAGTTTTTAAGTTGAAGATTTGTGGTAAAACGTCACAGGAAAGGTGTGAGAGAGAGAGAGAGAGAGAGAGAGAGAGAGAGGGAGGAAATGAAAATGAAAGAGTGAAGGAATTCAAAGACGAGAAGAAAGAGAAGTATATTAATCTGAGCCTGCGATCAATTATTCACAAGCCTGGGCTGTAAAATGTCAGCAGGCAACACACACACACACACACACACACACACACACACACACACACACACACACACACACACACACACACACACACACACACACACACCTGACTCTCTCCCTGCCGTTTGATTGGTGGATGAAATCTGCTCAGTTCGCTAGCGTGAAACGTGACACGTGTGTTTCCATGACAAAGTCCTGCACAAAAACTCGAGACTTTTAATATTTGATCGATATTGGAACAAAAACTCTGAATTAAATAAAAGTTTTTCTGTAAAATAAGATTTTTCCACTCATATATAATGAATATATTAATCACAAGTTAGTTAGTTAGTTAATTAGTTAGTAAGTCAGTTAGTTATTTCCGAGTGTCGCCGATTTAAATGGGTTTTCATCAGGAGACAGTTTGTTGCTGTTTTTACTTCAGGTCTTTTTCTGTTCGACTTAATCTGCGGCATCTGAAGATTGAAAAATGTTCCCGATATAACCCACAATGCATTGCTCCGCTCCGAGGGGGTTTTGTCGGATTGTATCAAAATGTCTCGTTGCCGCGGGTCAGCAGGACGTGGAAGGTGCCCAGTGAAGAAACGAATGGAAACCGCTTGAAAGATGAAGGTTGAACTTCCTGTTTGTGGAGAAAGTGCCGAGTCCTTGTCGTTCCTGGAGCAGGAAGCTGCTGCTGCTGCGTACAAACGTTTGGAAACAGAAACATCCGACTGGTCCAGTCGGCAGAGCCGCCGCCCGCTGTGTCCTCTCCCGCCCTTCAAACGCCGCGCGCGAGGCCGCATCTCTGTCGGAGATTTGGCCTGGTCGTTTGTGTTAGATATTAAATATTATACCGGATGCTCCAGTTATGATCTCCTGAATCCACCGCCTGCGTCTCCAGCAGCTCGACCTCCCCGACCACGTGAAACCAGGATGTTCTTCATCGTGCAACCTCTGATTGTCTTTCGAAAATATAATATTATTTTAAAAAGTGAACAATATTAAACATGTATTTCAACAATACTAGGCCCATTCTGCCGAATCACTGCCATTAAATGTACATTCAAATTAAATAAGTTAAGATATATAATTCAAAACATAAAAAACTCTCCTTGCTCCCCAACACGACGGATATGAAATATAATGCTAATTATTCTCAAAAAATAAATTTTTAGCATTGTTGTGTGATAAATATTTTTCACAGGAAACCCATCATATTTTAAAATACACCCAGTCACGTGTTTCACTCACACACACACACACACTAGATATTTTTCCTAAAAAATAAAAGATAACACTTTTTTTAAAACATATGTTTGTTAAACTGTTGAAGAAATGACATACTAAAAATTTAGGGGGAAAATTTGATGTTTTCGTCTCTTTTGACAGGAAAAAAGTGTCTTTGCATTTTTAATACGACTTGCGTATACAGTTCTCTATTCTACAGTAGGGTCGCAACTAACCATTATTTTCATGAACGATTCATCTGTTGATTATTTTCTCGATTAATCGATTAGTTGTTTGGTTCATAAAATGTAAAACAAACCAGAACAAATTCACAGTGAAGAAGCTGAAATCAGAGAATCTTGACTTTTTTTCTTCATAAAAACTACATAACCAATTAATCGCTTATCAATATAGTTGCTGATTAATGTGGGGGGGGGGGGCAGAGAGAGGTAGATGGGGGTAGAGAGAGGTAGATGGGGGTAGAGAGGTAGATGGGGGGGTAGAGAGGTAGATGGGGGTAGAGAGGTAGATGGGGGGCAGAGAGAGGTAGATGGGGTAGAGAGGTAGATGGGGGGTAGAGAGAGGTAGATGGGGGTAGAGAGGTAGATGGGGGGGTAGAGAGGTAGATGGGGGTAGAGAGGTAGATGGGGGGCAGAGAGAGGTAGATGGGGGTAGAGAGGTAGATGGGGGGTAGAGAGGTAGATGGGGGGTAGAGAGGTAGATGGGGGGGTAGAGAGGTAGATGGGGGTAGAGAGGTAGATGGGGGGTAGAGAGGTAGATGGGGGTAGAGAGAGGTAGATGGGGGGCAGAGAGAGGTAGATGGGGGGTAGAGAGAGGTAGATGGGGGTAGAGAGGTAGATGGGGGTAGAGAGGTAGATGGGGGGTAGAGAGGTAGATGGGGGGGTAGAGAGGTAGATGGGGGTAGAGAGGTAGATGGGGGGTAGAGAGGTAGATGGGGGTAGAGAGAGGTAGATGGGGGGCAGAGAGAGGTAGATGGGGGGTAGAGAGAGGTAGATGGGGGGTAGAGAGAGGTAGATGGGGGTAGAGAGGTAGATGGGGGGCAGAGAGAGGTAGATGGGGTAGAGAGAGGTAGATGGGGGGTAGAGAGGTAGATGGGGCAGAGAGGTAGATGGGGGGTAGAGAGGTAGATGGGGGGGTAGAGAGGTAGATGGGGGGTAGAGAGGTAGATGGGGCAGAGAGGTAGATGGGGGGTAGAGAGGTAGATGGGGGGTAGAGAGAGGTAGATGGGGGGGTAGAGAGGTAGATGGGGGTAGAGAGGTAGATGGGGGGTAGAGAGGTAGATGGGGGGTAGAGAGGTAGATGAGGGTAGAGAGAGGTAGATGGGGGGTAGAGAGGTAGATGGGGCAGAGAGGTAGATGGGGGGTAGAGAGGTAGATGGGGGGTAGAGAGAGGTAGATGGGGGGGTAGAGAGGTAGATGAGGGTAGAGAGAGGTAGATGGGGGGTAGAGAGGTAGATGGGGCAGAGAGGTAGATGGGGGGTAGAGAGGTAGATGGGGGGTAGAGAGAGGTAGATGGGGGGGTAGAGAGGTAGATGGGGGTAGAGAGGTAGATGGGGGGTAGAGAGAGGTAGATGGGGGGGTAGAGAGGTAGATGGGGGGTAGAGAGGTAGATGGGGGGTAGAGAGAGGTAGATGGGGGTAGAGAGGTAGATGGGGGGTAGAGAGGTAGATGGGGGGTAGAGAGGTAGATGGGGGGTAGAGAGGTAGATGGGGGGGTAGAGAGGTAGATGGGGGGTAGAGAGGTAGATGGGGGGTAGAGAGGTAGATGGGGGGTAGAGAGGTAGATGGGGGTAGAGAGGTAGATGGGGGGTAGAGAGGTAGATGGGGGTAGAGAGGTAGATGGGGGTAGAGAGGTAGATGGGGGGTAGAGAGGTAGATGGGGGTAGAGAGGTAGATGGGGGGCAGAGAGGTAGATGGGGGGCAGAGAGGTAGATGGGGGGTAGAGAGGTAGATGGGGGTAGAGAGAGGTAGATGGGGGGGGCAGAACAAAGCATGAATAAATGATGAGAGCATGTTCACTCTGGAGCTGAGTGCTCCGTCAGCTGCAGGGAGGGAGCGCTCGCCGCAGAGCAGCTCGGCTGTTCGATGCCGAGCGTACAGTTTTCTCGCACGTTCGCTCGCTGTCGTAAAAAAAAAAACATTAGTGAAACTGAATCTTTCAAAACCAAACGACACACACACAACAGATCTGAGAAGCAGGAAGTGGTCGTAGCGTCGTCCATGTCCTGAACTTCCTGCTCACGTTAAACTTTAATGTTTAGAGGTGTGTAACCATGACGACCGTGTGGCGGGGGCGGTGATGATCCGGCGACTCGAGCTCCTTCGTCATGTGGCAGCAAACTGTCCGGGATGAATTTTACACTGATCTGATCCGGTCGGTTCTGGATTGAATCGACTGGAGGGACGGGACAACCAAACACCCAACCGACCAATCAGAGCGTCTAAAACTCCAAACTCCTCAGGGCTTATGATTTATGATCCATGTTTACCACATCATTTGATGTGCATAAATTCTTCTGTGTCTGAGGAGGAGGAGTCTGAGAAAACGACCCTGACGACGTCATGGTGACGTCACTGGGTTAAACGAGTCAACAAGTTGCATTGTGGGAAATGTAGGACGCAGTGTGTCCTTGTTTCCTCTAAAAGTGAGAATATCTCTGCGTCTGTTGCTCAGATTAGATTTTCAGTCTGACGTCGGGAAGATGAAGCGTCGACGATGAGGCTCAGGTTACGTGTAATAACCATCCGGCGGTTACACAAAGATATTCATAAAGATTTTAAATCAGAAAAAACATGTTCAACG
>NC_061519.1:27175000-27177500 GCF_022379125.1 Scophthalmus maximus
GAACGCAGCTGTTCCCTGGTGACGAGGGTCAAAGCCTCGAACTTCACAACCACCAGCTGAGACGTGAAACTGTCAAGACGAGTCAAAGCTTCAGACCCCGAAACGCCACTTGTGTCTGAACCGGATCTTTCAATCACCTCCTAGAAAACTGTCCATTTACAGAAGACAAGATCCTCTCTCATCATGACGGCAGACGAGGAATCGTCAGCCTCGGGGGGAAAGGCGACGGATCAAACGTTTCTTCAACTACGATCTTGGGAGTTGGTTGATTCGCGATGAGCAGTTTACACCACGACTCCCGTCGAGGACGCGTCTGTCCCGACTCTCAGAACGCTGAGTGTGGTTAAAACGGTGGTCGGCCCTTTGTCCTGAATCTACTGAGACAGAGACAGAGCGTTTCTATGGAGACAAACCTTCCGTCTGTTTGATGACCACAACCACAGAGACCGGACAACATGCACTGACCACTTGTTGATCCGTGTAAACCATCAGAAATCTCCTCAATATTGAGCTCCTTGTCATAAATACTTCTAGAGCTGCAACAGTTAATCGAGCCCGAGCGGCAGGAAGAAAATCACTGACGATCCGACTCGGATCAATTCTGTTGTTGTTGTTGTTGTTGTTGTTGTTTTTCTGGTACAAAAGCAGAGACGTCAACGTCGTGGAGGGGGAGGGGCTCCTGTCAGACCTGTCTGGAGGTTCATCGCTGATCTGCCACAGAAAACTGCTGATGTCCAACATCTCCTGTTTCCCTCGCTCTCTCTCTCTCTGCTCTCACACATGCTCGCTCTACCTGACTCCACTGTAGATCTGGTTTCACTCTCTCTCTCTCTCTCTCTACCGTGTTGTTATGGCAACCAAAATAAAATTTGGTGCGACGGTGGAATCTGACCCCCACCTCCCGCAGCACGAAATTCCCTCACAGCTCCTCCTGCAGGGGGCGCAAACGAGCGCACAGGAAGTGACAGGAGAAGAAGAAAAGAGTATATATATATATATATATATATATATCTCTCAGGTTATATGAATAATCTCTGTGTCTATATAAAGGGAACACTTGTGAGATTACGGCAGAGGTAAAAAAAAAAATCAAGTATAGACATTACGGGGTCAGTGGACAACATAAATGAAAGATTCTATTAATAAAATCTAAACGTCAGCGTGAATATCAGCGTAATAAAGCGACTGAGGCCCGTTTCTCTTGAAATCCACAGAACATCTGAACTAGGGCTGAGCGAGATCCATCCATCCATCGTCTACCGCTTTATCCATTTAAGAGTCGCGGGGGGTGGAGCCAATCCCAGCTGACATTGGGCGAGAGGCGGGGTTCACTCTGGACAGGTCCCAGCCTATCACAGGGCCACATACAGAGACGGACAACCATTCACTCTCACATTCACACCTACGGTCAATTCAGAGTCTCAATGAACCTGACCCCATTCTCATGTCTCTGGACTGTGGGAGGAAGACGGAGAACCTGGAGAGAACCCACGCACACACGGGGAGAACATGTAAACTCCACACAGAAAGACTTGGCGAGCTGGGCGAGATATGGCCTACAAATAATATTTTTTTAAATCTCCTCTCAAGCACAGTTTCATAAACGCACCTTTTAACCCTTTGATGCAGACAATCACACTGTCTGTGTTAAAACATTCTTTAATCTAATCATATTAATTAACGGTTTCTACTGGGACAATTTTATTCTTCATACTGCAAGTCTCATGCCGGCGCCTTTAAAACATTATACATGACAATTTGTAGTCGCGGTATTGCCAATATAGAAATTTGTAATATGATCTGTACCAAACTTCATGCTCATAAAGTTACAGCCTTCAGTCGGGACAAGGTCAGACTGATATGTGTCTCTGAGTTTGTATGCAATGAAGACATTCAGTAGAATATTTCTCTACGTGGTGGGGGCGTGTCCCAAGTCTGACTTCCTGTCTGCAGCTCTCAGCCTCAAGCTCATTGGTTCCTCACGCCGAAGACGAGAACATCTTCGTCGTCGTCACATCTTCTTTCGAACGGAGAAAACTTCTGTTTGTGAAAATTGAGCCACTGATTAATAATTCCAGCTTTTCACCGATGTGAGAATATTTAGGGACAAAGTAAAATAATCCCACAACATACGGTAAGGTGGACCTAGGGAATTCAAGCACGATCGGTTTACAAACGCACACACACACACACACACACACACACACACACACACACACAGTGCCTCACTTGACCTCGACCTCCGGTGACCCTGCAGCTTCACATCAAATCTATCGTGACATTTCCTCGGTCGACCAGCGAGACTCTCTGAGGACTTTACCGCCCTGAGTTCAGACTCTCAGGCCTCGTTCACGCAGACAACTTTGTTTTGAACTCGACCACACGAGCGTTTTCAGAAGCTCCGCCCACATTAACACGCCTGAACAGGACGATATTCTAAGAGCAGTTAATACATTTATAAATGTTGTTATTCTTTGAGATGCACTGGTATCGGAACAGA
>NC_061519.1:27182500-27197500 GCF_022379125.1 Scophthalmus maximus
TGGCTCTTTTGTCTAATTGTGTCAAAATGGCTCGATAACGCCCCCTACAACATTTCAAAGTCAAGGCCTCCACCTTTAAATTTGATGTAGATGAACGGAATTTGGTAGGCACTTGTCTCATGTCAGGACCTACAAAAAAGCCTCTGGGCGCCATGACCTCTGCCTAACAGGAAGTCAGCCACTTTGAATTTTCGTACAAATTTGACGCATTTTGGGTCTTTTTCTAATATCATACATTAACGAACTCCTCCTAGAGGATTAATCCCAGCGACTCCACATTCGGTTGATGTCATCTGAAGACCTTTATGAGGAAAAGTTATCCAAAGAGTTGTATTCCGTTTAAGGTCATGGGCGTGGCCTCGTGGCAAGGTTTAATGTTGCTCCACAAGTCCAAATCTATCAGTTTTTGTCCTGTGGCGTGGCCGCGAGTTTCGATGTGCCGCCATGAAACATCAGAATGCCATAACTTTGACAGCCCAGTGTCGTTGTCTGAGCTCCAGCTGGTGAATAATTGAGGCCGTTACAGGCATTATGTCATATCTTTATATCTTCAAGATGGTTGCATCTGACTCTTCAGCAACACATGTTTTATTCAAAAGGTAAGGAGACACAAAGGAAGTGACTGCGATGGCTGAGAAGGGAAACAGGACGAAATGAAGAAAATTAAAATCACATTTTTCTTTTCTGATAATTTCACAATTATTATTTTTTTAATTCAGTTTTTGTCTGCTTCACCTTTACAGAATGACTCATGATCAAAGCCGACCGTCTTAACTTTATTAATTAGTCTTTCATTTCAGTTAACAACATTTTATTTTTCCATTTTCTTTTTCTAGCTTACAGGTTGGCCATAGATATAAAAAATAAAACCTTTCAAATTCTCTTAAAAATGATTTTTTCCTCACCGAGAATTAAAAAACATTTCCCCCATCCCTGTGTACATTTTGAAAAAAAGGAAAGGGGCTGGTGTTCGCTATATGATGCAGGAAAGACAAGAGGCGTATTCATTGGAGGATGAGCATGGACTCCATTTCCCAGAGGCCTAAGCGCCGAAATCGCCTTCGTTCCAAGTAATTAAAAGGAGGAAACTTGATTTAAACAAAAAAAAAGTTCTGATTCAACATAACTGGTGATTTTCTGAGACAAATTCTGAGACGATTCTAAAACAACTGAAGATTTTAAAAGAATATTAAGATATTGCAATATTTCAGGAATTCATTTGGGAATATTTTAGGATTGTAAGAAAATGCAAGAATATTTTAGGATTTTAAGAAAAATATAAGAATATTTTCAGGTTGTAGAAAAATATAATAAAGAATATTTTAGGATTGTTGAAAAATATTGATGTTTAAGGATTGTAGTCAAAATCAAAAATACGTTAAGAATATTTTAGGATAATAATAATACATAAGAGCATTATAGAAAAATATAATAGTAATATTTTAGTATTGTCGGGAAATCTAATAGAATTTTTTTAGAATCCTAGGAAAATATTTTAAGAATATTGTATGAAATAAAATGGTGATATTTTAGAATTGCTGTAATAAATAATTGGAATATTTTAGAATTGTAGGAAAATATTCCGGAACTATTTTAGAATCGTAGGTACGTATAAGAATATACTAAGATTGTAGGAAAATATTACAGGGTTATGTCACAGCAGGGATATGATATAACAGAGATATATTGGAACTATGAGGAAGTGGCGTACACCTGGGCTGTAATTCCTCTGTCGGTTGAGTAGGGACACAGCTTCTCATATTTCCAGCCACTAACGTCTGACGAAACCCCGACTCCTCTCAGACATCGAGGAAAAGAGATTCGGTTTCAACAAAACGGCGACGCGAGCAGAAAACGAATCCCTGACATCAGCACTTTGTTTCAGTGAAAATGCTTCAGAGCCGCCTGGTTCCTGTTACATGATGAACATGGTACTGAACATGAGAGCTGCTGAGAACAGGTCGCAGTTATCCACCATGAGGAAAAAGCTGCCTAGGGCTAACTGATAGCATGCTACTAATGTAAAATGTCTGCCAACCTGGTGCTAGCAGCTGCAGACGGACGTTTGGACGTTAAACTAACAAGAGCTTGTTTCCGATCTGATCTGAATTCATCCCTCTCAACCTTGTCTCCACGTGTGATTGTGTTTCATGAAGTTCTCAAGGAAGTCCGAGAGGATTCTGATGATTCCTTGAGGATGTGACGAAGAAGATTCAACGGTTTCTTCTAAAATGAATACCGTCAGGTTTGACTGTCGGCAGGAAACGTTTTAAATTTTTAATCATCGTCGCCCCGTCGTCTCAATCTGTCTAACATCAACAAAACAAATAGACTTGAATGAATGCTCATGGAGAATCCCGTTGTGTGAGTGTGACTGTGGTGGGATTAGAGGTGAAGAAGGTGTTGTGGTGTGAGGTGGACACGTGATCCGTCCCGTGATCCGTCCCGTGGAGACGCTCGCTGACTGACTTCGAGCCGCACATGAATCAAGCTGCTGGCGTCTCCAAGCCGCATGAAAAACGACTCCAGCTGTCGGCTCCCGGGGGATCGAGCTGCTGCTGAACGGACACTGTTCACCAGATACAACGATTCAGCATAAACACCAGAATAAACATATCAATCTCACGGATCAGCCATGAATCACCATGCGACCTCCGAAGAGTAAAGAAAGCAGGTGGCTGACGCACCGCAGCGCCTGGTCGAGTGTTTCTTCCGGAGGGTTTTGGTCTCGGTGGCTCAGACCCGAAACCTCAGACCTGACAGATACAGGACCGACAGTCTTGGTCGTTGCAGTCGTCTGCAGCAGAAACTCCCTCTGACATCATACATGTTTGAGACCAAACCGTTTTCTCACATGAATTCTCAACAGTTTGCAACAAGGCAAACGCAGCCTCTCGTGGGGGCGACTGCTGCATTGATTATTGATTTTCCCAAATGGCTTAGTTGCTCTTTCGCTCGGATGGAAAAAGTGTAAAGGACTGCAGCTCCGCGGCGGAGGTCACATGAAAAGGTCATGTTACAGAAAGTGATAAAAGAATTCCTGGAGCCGCCTTTCTGTCCTTTACCATCACACATTCTTTCTTGGTCGTGTTTCGTAGAAATGCATTCTGTAGTTTTAGCCTAATCTTTCTAGCAAACGAACAAACGGGTAAAAACATAACCTCCCTAAGGGTTGGATGATGTATGGATGTGGCCGTTCATAACATCATTTACCATATCATATATGTTTCACAGCCTTCTCTGGGACACGGAAACATCCCGGAGGTTTATTAGTTAGTACACGGACTGTTCTCAGGGAAATAAACGTGTGTGTTTCTTGACATGAATGAAGGTACAGTGTGTTTTCATCATCCCTGCCACCCTGCTGGTTTGGACGTTCACATTAATAAAACGTTTCTCTATTGGCTCCTTTTGTTCCCGGTGCTTTAGAGCAAGAGCCCATCACGGTTCTGCATCTGCCCCTGGATGCAGCACAGGAGGCCTGGACCAGGGAGTTGGGGGGGGGGGGGGTAACTGTGAAGAGATCAGTTAAATAATTCATCCAGAGAGGAAAAGAGGGAGGAGGGAAAGGCTGGAGAGTCCACAGGAAGAAAAACCACTCGGGACACGAGATGTCTTTGGATTTCCTTCCCGTGAAGTGAGACACTCAATCTGAGTTTCATCTCCAGCAGGAAGTCAATCTTCTCTGATCTGCAGCAGCGGCGGCGCTGCGTTAATTAAACCGAGCTGTGACCACCTCAGCACCGATACCAGGACCGGGCCACAGAGGCTGCAGGACATCCCATCAGGGCCCGGGACAGAGCCTCCTATTCATCACACCGACAGTTCTGCTGCCGCCACAGTTCAGGCCACACTTGGGAGGTCAGGGGGTCAGGTAAACAAGCTCCGAGTGGATCCTCCCACGGTACTTTTGAAGATTCGACCACAGACACTCACATTACTCAGGTGTCCCTCAGTAGAGCTCAGACCTCCACCAAGCCCAACGGTCCTCATCCATCGGGCCTCAGATCTAAACCAGGACAACAAATCAGATCATAAAATCATCATCTCCACGGCAGAAGAATAAGAGGTTGATGAAAAAAAGACAAACCAAGCATGATCCATGAATTATTCCCCGGGAAATGGGTGAGGAAATCTTGCAATGTTCAAGAAGGTGATAAAGAAAATTCCTGGATCCTCCCCTTTGTCCCAATCTGCAACAAAACAGTACTAGATTCTTTCTCACTCCATGTTCCATCCAGTTTACTGGAAATCTGTCCAGGAGCTTTTAATCCTGCTGACAGACAAACAGACAGGGTGAAAACATAATATGTGATTGTTGGACAGGAACGACCAGACGGAAGTATCCACCCCCAAATTGAATTTTTAAATCTCCTCTAAATCAACTTTGTCCGGTCTGTGACGCTTTGCAAGAAACAAACCGGGGACACGGGAGGTAGACGACATCGGAGTGGAAGTGTTGTGATGTGTTGGTGAATCCCAGCTGCTTCCCACCATCTGCTAATATGATTATGAGAGTCTTACAGTGATTAAACACAAGAGCGTTAAAAGGACACATGTTCAATTTGTGCCGCGTTCATACAGACAGTCATTAAAGGGGCAATAAGCGATTCTGAAGAAAACTTGTTTCTCTCTTTGTTGTTGTTGATGATTTTACTGCTCTGGCCGGGCCACGAACCCACGACCTCGGGTATGTGAAACCAACGCACTAACCACTGCTTTTCCAGTCTAGGTGAGAATCATCTAGATTGGTGGAAGGCCACTTCCTTTCTAACCTATGCGATGTCTGTTTTAAAGCAGGTGTTTGTGCATTGTACCATGGGGCTATCCTCCTCTGTTTGACCATCTTTTTTTCTCAGACACGCGACAGTGTCGAGTGTGGTACTACGGATCTACTAAACAACCAATCACGTTGCCATCTCTTATCTAAGATGAACTCATCTTTATATACAGTCCATGGTTTGTAGTCTACATTGGTGAAAAATTCCTTCTCTGACGATAGATTTGGGACGGATCTTTAAAGCCACTGTATCAATCTGATCTGAAGATATCGGTGAAGTATCTATACGGGACTCAGCATTAGCAAAGCACAGGCTTCATCGTTTAACAAAAACCACACTGACCCTTCAAACCATGATGAGATAATGGTCCCAGAGTGATGATCAGGAGGAGTTTAACCCACTAAAATGTCCCTCATGAAGCTTTTCCCAAAGACTGCAGGCCACTGAAGAGATTCAGAAAACGTGTTATCTGCAGCTTTGCCACCACACGTCAGACCAGGGAAGATTATGGATCAATAATTAATGAAGCAGAGCAGAGAGTCTGTGCTGCGAACAGATCACTGATCAGTTTACTGTGTTCACATCTGGGTCCAAGCAGCATCTCAACATTCATAACAGAGATTTATTGCTCTTTGGTCTCGGAAAAGTCTCAAACGGTTTTAACTTTGATATTTGAAAGTGCTGTTGGACGCTTTGTGTGAATTCAGCAGATATAAAGATTTAAACTAAGTTACCACACAAATTCAATATTCAAATTTCCACATCAGGTGATCGATTATAATTCTTAAAAATGATTCAAATAGAATGAACCATTTCTGGACCAGTTGTTCTTTTTAGTGCAACCAACAAGCACCAACATCAAAAACCTCCTGGATGATACAAGCCATGCAGCCCAAATATAGACGGCTGGATGACGAGAGGACAGTGGAGCTGTCAGGAGGAAAAATGGTCCAACGCCAAAACGATCTCTGGAGGCGCCGCGGCCTTAGCGGCTCTCGGATCTGCTGGGTGGAGAGAGGGAGGAGGAGGAGGAGTCGTGACCTCCGAGCTGTTCGGTGTGACAAGTCAGAGGAAAGTAAAGAGCGAGGAGAGTTTCAAGGAGGGGTGAACAAACTTAACACAAAGATGTTTGGCAAAGCGATCAGAGTCTGGCAGGATATCAGCCTCCGAGCTCCGAGGAGAAAACTCAAGGGGGAAAGAGAAAACTCAATCCGAAGAAGTACAACGAGCTCAAAGAGAGTGGGCCACAGGCAGAGCGGACCGACTGCGGCTCACAGATTTTCTTTTCTTTCTGCGCTGGAGTTCACGAGGGAAAGAAGCAACTGTGAGGTTAGGAACATCTGATGTTAGATACCGGTCATATATAGCAATTTCATTATATCGATAATACATTTTACAGAAGTCAAGCTTATCAAAGTGCCGATCGCTAATCGGTTTGACCTGAAATGTGTTTTTGACACATTTACAAACAGGATCAAATCTTTCAGCTACTTGTTTTATTTGAAAAATAGCATTGTGTCCAAACCATAAATACTGAAAATTTCCAGAGGTCTGTTACCAGTTTTAATCAAGAATTATGAGTGTGGTCAGGTCTTCAGAAGTAAGACCCAAATGCAGAAACTAAAGATTTATTTAAAAACAAACAGAAAGAGACTTAAAGTCTTACAGGTAACAAAAAAGGGAAAACCAAACCAAAAGTTATCCACTATGAAAAAAAACTGCAAACCAAAAACATAACCAGGAAACACGACACGGGTTAGGTGACATTGCGTAACACAAGACTATCAACACAAGGTGGAACAGGGGAACTGAACACAGATGCACACAATCACAGGGAGCGGGAGACAGGAAGTAAAACAACACGAGGAAACACACAGGAAACAGTTTACTAAAGTAATTATTGTAATTTTCTGGTGTCATCTTGTGGTAAAGTTGCAAACCGCAACCAACTGAGCGACCGACAGGGGACACTTTATGGTGTTGCACCACTGATTCCATTTCCTGTTTCCATCAGCGTCTGAAAATTCAAAGTGAACGCAACGTATTCTGGAGCGTTTAGTTCAACAAGCTTATTCAACACAACGTAGAAACATGGAGACTCACACGGAGGTCGGTCCACCTCATGGACTATATCTAACTCGTATATGAACACATAGTTATGTTATCACGTGGCCAGGCGACCAGAGGCCTCACACGTCTACAGTCTCATATGAGCGGCGGGACGTCGGGATCGTCCAGGAACACGTCGGAGAAGCCGCTGTGAGCTGCGGCGGGAGGCGGCGGCGCTGCTCTGGGCGCTTCCAGTGAACCTCGTCCGGCAATCTGGCACCGCACAATGCTGCCGAGGTCGAGGGCCGTGCTCGCGCCGGGATCGACCTCCAGCCGCTCGGGACCCGCAGCTTTTCTGTGGGGTGGAAAACATGAAGGAAGTCAGAGGCAACAACAGCTCGTCCCTTTGGATGAATACAGTAGTTAAAGTGCAGTCTGGTGAATATAAGGAAATAAATGAAGATAAGGACAATATTTAATAAAGCGTCCTCCTCGTACCTCGTTCTGTCCCACAGGAATATTTTATCTGTCACTTTTCTTCTGATCTAATTCAATTGCTAAAGTGAGAAAAGGGTTAACAGAAGTACTCAAACGACAGGAACAACAAATCTGTCGTCAGTTGTCAACGTTGGCACAGACGTGTCAAAAGTTTCCAGATTTAATGCGACTGTAACAAGGTCGATACAGGAGCTGAAATATATCTCAGAGGTTTGGACCAGTTCAACTATAAACATGTCTGTGCATACGTGAATGTGTCGACGTGAATCTCCACACGTACGGATGCTGAGCGGCTCCAGAGCTGTGAGACGATCAATCACCACATGTCACTCGACGTGTGTTTAATATCTGGGGAAGCGCGTCGATCAATTCTCTGTGGGTCGAACAAAGAGATGATTTCTGATGCCTCGAAAAATCTGATGAAAGATTCAGATCTTCATCACCGGTCGTGACAGTTTGGAACTAATCTTCCTTACGGGGACAGAAAAACAAGTCACTTGGTCTTTGCTCGATAAAACTTCTGGCTTCAATAACGATCAATTGGATAAAAACTTAGTAAAGTAAATGTGGCATCAATTTCAATATCAGAGGTTTGATTTGGCCGACAGTGGAACAATCCTTAAAGTAATACAAAATAATCTGGGGCTGGAAACCATCCACTCCATAACCATAATGCTAATAATGCTAACTGTCTTCTGACACACCTGCCGTCCTTTCATGGATGCTAACTGCTAATGCTAACGTAAACTGTCTGCTAATACACCTACCGTCCTCTCGTGGATGCTGGATGCTAACTGCTAATGCTAACGCAAACTGTCTGCTGACACACCTGCCGTCCTTTCGGGGATGCTAACTGCTAACGCTAACTGTCTGCTGACACACCTACCGTCCTCTCGTGGATGCTAACTGCTAATGCTAACGCTAACTGTCTGCTTACACATTCCGTCCTCTCGTGGATGCTAACTCCTAATGCTAACACTAACTGTCTGCTGACACACCTGCCGTCCTCTTGTGATTCGCTGCCTCTGCTGCACTGGAAGTTTCAGGTTGCTTTGCCTCATATTTGCATATTCGACAGCGATTGGTTTTCTATATTTCTGACGTACCAAATCTACTTTGAACATAATTCATTTGAAGAGGAATGTGTAAACACCAGATACAAGTCTCTATAGTCAATGTCAGACATGTAAGAGGACAGGAACAGAAGAACAACACTTTTTTGGGTGGAGGAACTTAAATGATGAGGAGGAGGATGAAGATTCACAACTTCTTGGAGGCTGGTCAGAAGTAAAGCGAGTCGTTAGCACTCGCCATGAGAGATGGATGGAGTCATTAGCTCAGGGCTCCTCTACTAATGCCTTCGCTGGTTAGCCAGAGTCCAAAATGGCTGCCTGTAATAGGTCACCCGCGGCAACGGGCCAGCTGGTCATCGTCATCATATCTCACAGGTAATGAGGTTCTATGGTCAACAGTTTCTGCCGTTATCATCACACAGAGAATCATATTATTATAACAAGAGAACTGCTCATTGAGCAATATTGATAAAGTAATTTGTTGTGATGTTTGTGGCCTGGCTGGTGCAGAGGTCAGGAGGGGGGTGGGGGGTTAGGAGGTCGAGGGTTGGACGGTGAACGCAGAAACGATCCCTGGGTCCGTTCGTGCAGAGTGAACTCGTCGTCTTATTATAATACTTAACTGCAGAGGCTATAGGACCAGGCGCCGCCTCTGCATGAATTATTGATTTGTCGTTCCAGTGACGAACAGAGGAGCTGATTCTGGTTTCTCAGCAGATGTTTCCATTTATATGTTAAGCAAATGCGAATTACGTGTTTTACCATCCGTTACGCAGCCGTAATAGAACAGTAGAAGAAGAAGAGGTTGCAAACTGAAAACAAAACAACAGTTGCCTTGGCAACATGCTGATACGACATCATGCGGTACGCTCGGCAACGCAGAGGACACATGGAGAGAGGTCTGCAGGAGTTGCTTTCAACTGAGCAACTTATCATTGAACAACATGGCAGCAACCAGCAGCTGATCAGTCACGTGAGCTGAACGTTCGCTGTGACAAAACTTATTCTGCAAAGTTGTTTCCATCTCAAAGTTTGCGAATTAACTGTTTTTCGGAAGAAAGATCTTCGATGGAAGATGGAAACATTAGCTAGTGTGAGAATTTGTGACAGTTAAATGAAACTTTTTTCAAAATCTGGCTTGTTGGAAAGTTATTTCATGGAAAAATCTTGAGCTGTTGGGAAAATGTTTCCCCTTTTCTTTACATTTTATAGAATATCAATGATTTAAAGGATAAAATAAGTCTAGCGAGCAGAAACGAATGAACAAATTCCTCTTGTTTGGTGTTCTCAGGTCATTTCTACATAGACACAGAATATTGCTATAGTTGATTGGCAGATGAACAGTGAACAGAAAATCAACATTCTCTGGTTTCAGCTTCTCAAACGTCACGAGTTTCTGCTTTTCTCACTTTCTTCGCTTGATGAACTGAATCTTCAAGTCACGACGTTTCAATGGATATTTGTTTTAGTTTTTGCTTATTTGAAAAAAAGAATCTAGTGAAAATGCGTTTTGTTGCGGCTGAAGCTCTGAGGCTTCTGAAGCTGCTCAGAGAAGAGAAGCTGCAGTTGACCCTGACCTCTGACCTTTCAAAGAACAACACCGGGGACATTATCAGCGCCGACATGTTTCAGTGAAATGGTTTGATGTGATCCACACGTATCGTGTCATTCCAGACTCCATCGCGGCCGTCAGATCTATTTCCATCCAGGCCCGAGGCTGAATACAGAATCTGTGGGTAGGGCCTTGGGTTAAAGGTCACCCTCCCTAATCACGTCCAAATGATGCAGTAACTCACCCGTCACCTTGACGTGCTGCGGGAGCTGCTCGGCATCTTTATGGGATGTTTAATTTGAGGCTGCGGCTGAAGGACGACGAGCGATCGTGAACCGGTAACGATGGCGGTGACGAGCGGAGGAGACGAAAAACACGACCGCGTATTGACGTGGTCATCAAGAGGCGACGCTCGGTTCAGCCGCTGTCAGTGAACGTGTTGACGTGTTGACGTGTCACATTCAGAAACACGTCAACAGCGTCTGCTGCGTTTTCTGGATTTGATTGTTCGGAGCCCGAAGCGAAATGTGAGCAGTAGGAGTTTCGCTGCTTCTTCTTCTCCCCTGTGACGCCGCCGCCGCTCTGGTCAAGTCAAGGTTATCTGTGGTCGCTGCCGCGCCGCCATCGGCGAGGAGAGAGAGCGATTGTCAGCGCGGCCGATAAAAACCAAATCATATAAAAGCAGGCGACTGTAATGAGGATGAGAGGAGCTGGTGAGCCGGAGGGCGTGACACAGACTCAGTATCCAGCTGCCTCATCATCATTATTAACTGTATAGTGTTATCATCTGTTACCATAGAAACAGAGCAGTGTGTTGACACAACCAGGTCTAAACTACAAATATAATCACAAGAATCTTCAGGTGCAGCTTGGTTCAAATCAAGTTCTTTGATTTCTGCTAGGGTTTTTTGTTTAACCATAAACTTTATCATAAATAAATATGAATAAAAAGAAAACACAAATACAACCAAATATATGGAACTTGAATTAAGAATCTTTACCTCTTGTCGTCCTCGGGCTGCGAGCGGCTGCGTCTGATTGGCCGTGAGACGATCTTTTTCACTTTGATTTCACCTTCAGCCTAAAAGACAAATCAGACTCAATTGAACATCAAACAACTTTTTTATGACCTGTCAATATGAAAAATATGTTTTCACAAACAAATACATCTTTATAACGTCAACATGAGTTCCTTTTTTCTGTCGCCATGTTTTAATATCTGCCAGTCAGAAGAAACGTGAACGCGAATCTACTCTACAACCAATCACGTTATGGCCACGACCACATCTCCCTGAAAGTTGAAACTGGATCTGAAAACACTGAACGTCTGCTGTAAAACTAACATGTTCACTGAGACCGGACACAAGTGTCGACAGCAAATGAGGCAAAAAGTTCCGTTTCCATTTGATGAAAAAGTTTTGGCTGCTGAAATTTCACATGTGTGCTTCTCTCTGCCTTTTTGAACTTCCGTACCCGGGGCCATGTGACAGTACGTACCGGGGGCCACTTGACAGTACGTACCGGGGGCCATGTGACAGTACGTACCGGGGGCCACTTGACAGTACGTACCCGGGGCCACGTCACAGTACGTACCGGGGGCCACGCGACAGTACGTACCCGGGGCCACGTGACAGTACGTACCCGGGGCCATGTGACAGTACGTACCCGGGGCCACGTGACAGTACGTACCGGGGGCCACTTGACAGTACGTACCCGGGGCCACGTCACAGTACGTACCGGGGGCCACGCGACAGTACGTACCCGGGGCCACGTGACAGTACGTACCCGGGGCCACGTGACAGTACGTACTCGGGGCCACGCGACAGTACGTACCCAGGGCCACGTGACAGTACGTACCCGGGGCCACGGACATTACGTACTCGGGGCCACGTGACAGTACGTACTCGGGGCCACGTGACAGTACGTACCCGGGGCCACGCGACAGTACGTATCCGGGGCCACGTGACAGTACGTACCCGGGGCCACGCGACAGTACGTATCCGGGGCCACGTGACAGTACGTACCCGGGGCCACGTGACAGTACGTATCCGGGGCCACGTGACAGTACGTACCCGGGGCCACGCGACAGTACGTATCCGGGGCCACGTGACAGTACGTATCCGGGGCCACGTGACAGTACGTACCCGGGGCCACGTGACAGTACGTACCCGGGGCCACGTGACAGTACGTACCCGGGGCCACGTGACAGTACGTACCCGGGGCATGGTGAGGACCAGATGTCCGGTGGTTTGGGACCTCAGCGCTGTCGAGCCGTCGGGCCTCACTTCTGCGGGCAGGACCATCTGAAATATCTGCGGAGTAAATTATTCACAACTTTAATTAGCGAGATTAATGCGCTGATCCGGCACCGTCAACGTCAAATGACTTTAATCATTACTCTGGTCTTTTTATAGGCACAAGTTCCAGCGCGGACTCGGGAGAGTGACCAGAAATAGCTCCGGATGAGAACAGCAGCAATCAATCAGTGTTAAAAACCAAAAGGTTCCAACGCGGGAGGAACAACTTCACTTTTTAATCTACTTTGATTTGATTCTGAGGGGAAATTAAAGGGAAACCACGCAGAGAGGAAGGAAAACTCCCGAACCTCCCTCTTGACTCCGAGTCCGTCTCCTCGGCCACATGTGATATACAAACACCACGGATGATTCCACCGGTCAGTTCCCCCGGCCGCTCTAAGCGAGTTCATGTAAAGAAGGTACATTTAAAGGCCTGAGTTGATGTATCACTGCGTAAATCACCACACCCGTCCAATCAGCCTGACCCCCAGGCATAAAACAACCATCCATAAATACGGCTTGAGGCCGAGCCGTGACATTCAGGACTCTGGCCAACGAGCCGCAGACCTGCAGGGCTCCGGATTTATAATTGTATCCTGCAGGTAAGAAAAAAGAAAAACAATTGACAGCCCTCTGGATTTATGTGAGGTTTAATCGGGTGTAAAGGTCGCGGTGGTCTGTTTGTGGGAGATTAATATCTTTCTCACACACACACACACACACACAGTGTGTGTCGGACTGAACCCCTGCAGGTAAAACTCTGTGGTGACGACAGCCGACGAGCCGCCCGTCACAATAAACCACAGCCAGACTCACGAAGCTGCTGACACAGAATCTTCCTCCGTTTGGCAGGGAAACTCCAAGGTTGACTTCCGGTTTGTATTTCATCCTGAACGTTGACACAGTTTTGGGGGAATTTCCAGAGAGAGAGAGAGAGAGAGTGTCCTGCAGGTTCGACGACTCAGCAGCTTCTCAAAGACTTTTATTTGCTCTGAATCTGACTCGTCATCCATCGCCAGGGATTCATCACGGCGGCAGCTGTGACGCCATGAATCACCGGCGAATCGTTATAATAGAGCTCAACAGTGAGGTTCAGGAAGTGAAAACCCCCCATTCATATCTCCATTAACGTTGATGATTATTAGGCATAATGTCGTAACTGTTCGAGGTCGACTCACCACGAGGTTGTGAAGCTACAAGTCCGTATGAAATCAACCTTGGTTTCAGAAAAACATGTTTATATATTTGCAATGTCACTGAGAAGTACTACACTACCCGCAATCCTAAAGTGTAACATCGACGTCTCTGATTGGTGGAACCCCCGGACTTCATGTCAGCTAGTAATGCTGCGTTCAGTTGTACTTTGGAATCACCAAATCACAGACGTCCGAGTCGGAGGTTGCAACTCGAACGCTGGACAGAGGAACCTCAACAACCCCGTCGTCGGAGCTCGGAGTTCCGAGATGTAATGGAACGCAGCAGGAGTTACTGCTACCACTGAACTCTATGCACTGTATCCATGCACAAAACACAAGCTGCAACGCATCACATGACTATTACCAACAATATAAACACTACAGTGAAGAAGCTAAACTGTCGTCGGAAAGTCGTTCGTGATGGATCATGGGACGAGTAGTTCCTTTGCTGTATAAACAAATAATTATGTACAGTCTTGTACCTTTGCCTTTGACATTATTTTTTCGCGATGAATGAAAAGTTTTACGGTGAAGATTCATCTCGTAGTTTATTGACTTGGCTCCAGGAGTAAATCTCTTTATGTGAGGATTCTTTTGAAACGTCAATGGAGTAAATGAAACTTCCAGAACCGGCGGCGTTCAAAAAGTGGGCGGGGTCACTGTTGAGATCTGTGGGAAGCGGTTACAGGAACATTGCCTCTCTAGAGACTTTCTCTCTGTCGTCACTTCCTGTTTTATTTTGAAGTGGTTGTCTGGTTGTTTTACATCCTGTCTCTCGTGATCGCCACCTCCCTCGTGTTCACGCTGACTCGTGTTAACCATGCGGGAACTCGTGCACATGGTGCGCTCGGCGTTTCCTACTTGTCACTCGAGGTTCAGCACCAGACTGCAGTGAAACAAACACTTGATTGATTCCAGTGTGATTGAAAAATGAGCAGCAAGAGGACGACGACGTGTTGTATAAACAGCGTATGGAGGCAGATGGTAAACGCTGCTGCTGCGACTGGGCTGAGTGTGATGTCGCCGCCGCCTCAGGAGAAGATCTCTGACCCGTCAGCGGCAGCGACACCTCGCCGGGAGAAAACCAGAGCTGGGTTAAATCATAAAACGTGGATGTGACACGAAAAAAAACGGATCATAGGATTTTACTCTGAAAAGCTCCGTGGCATTTACCTTTCCTTTGACGCTGACTCTGGCGTATGTCGGCTGAACGTCCACGTCCATCAGGGACGTGTCCATGTGTCTGTGAGGGTCACAACACACAAACGTAGTACAACAGCATTCAAGTGTTGCAGGTTTCAGGAATCCGAAGAACTAAATCCAACATCTGTTGTCAACTCGTATGTCAGTTACCTAGCAACCACTGGTCCCTCGCATGTTTTTGTAACACATGAGATTTCAAAAACAACAACGGTCACTAAACTCAACGAGTTGGAAGTGTCCTCACATCAGAAGAAAAATCCAATTTTCTTTTTATGGAGTTTTGCAACAAACTCTACAAAAGAACTAAACAGGTTTTTCAAGCCTGAGAGTAGAAAAATGGGAAATATATTA
>NC_061519.1:27202500-27232500 GCF_022379125.1 Scophthalmus maximus
TGTGTGTATGTGTGTATATATACATACTGTATATACACACATATATATGTAAATATATACACACACACACACACACACACATATATACATATATACACACACATATATAAATATGTACATGTATATGAACATGTATATCTCCCACAGTGACCAGATCGCTGATGACCCAGCAGGAGGAGGGTTCATCCCCCTGCGAGCTGGAGCTCGGAGCTACTCTCCATCGTCAGAGTTGCCCTTGGACGTCGCCGAGCACTGGACCGACCCTGAAGACTCCGAGGAGCAGGATGAGAGTGGGAGGCTTCGTGTAGTTATTCATTCTGGAGATGTATCACACGTCAGCTCTATTTGTTATGGTCTTTAATCACGGCTACAGTCGAGGCCTCGCAGCGCGCCCACGACCAGGACGAAGAAGAGCAGAGGAACGTGGTGACGGTGACACACTTCAACTCGGTGACACTTGAAGACGAACAAGAGGGAAAACCGCCGTCACGAGGATTAACAGCTCAGAAGAAACTCAAACCTCCGCCAAGAAGTCAGTCCAAAAAGAACAAGATCCACACACACACACACACACACTCACACTCACACACACACACACACACACACACACACACACCTGAGCCTGAGCATTAATTAGCAGAATGGCGGGAAAATGAATTAGACTTGAACAACAAGTCGACTCTGCAGCTCGCTGCCGTTTGATTGGAGCACAGACACGCCGCCTGCTGGCATGTGATTGGCCGGGGGGGGGGCGTCAGTCACGACCAGGGTCAGATGACACGGCGTCAGGGCGTCGGGCGAGTCCGAACAACGATCAGGTGGCGTCGAGTTTATAAGTTTATTTCATAAACGTGTGGATATTACGTGAGGTGGGAGTCCATGTTTGTTCTTTTTGTTGTTTTATTTTGTTTCCTGTTTTTTGTTTTTTTAAATAACATTATCATTTATTTATTTTCTTACAATATATTTTTTTTTGTTTGGCATGTTTATTTCGTTAATTGGTTTGTAATTGTGATCCCTTGCACAGGTAGAGATATTTTTCTGATATTTCATATTGTATTGACCTTTTGGCCTCGTGAGCAGATGGCAGGGAGCTTCCTGTGTGACACTGACACCCAGTGGCTGAGATGTTGAACTGCAGCCAAAGAACCTCTGACATTGTGAATCCAAACTTACTGTCATCATCATGTACACACACACACACGCGCACGCACACACGCGCACGCACACACACACACACACACACACACACACACACACACACACACACCTCGGTCCTCACACCTACTTCTCCTTCGCCCTCCTCTTCTCCTCCAGGTGGCGATGAGCCTCCAGACGAGACTCGGGGGTGAAGGAACACGGCGTGTTCCAGAACTCCTTCTCCCGCCGGTCCTCGTCCTCCTTCAGCTTCCTTCTCGTCCCCTCCCCTCTCTCCTCCTCGGCCCTCCTCCTCTGCTGTTCCTCCTCCTTCTCCTCGGCCCTCCTCCTCTGCTGCTCCTCCTCCTTCTCCTCGGCCCTCCTCCTCAGATGTTCCTCCTCCTTCTCCTCGGCCCTCCTCCTCAGATGTTCCTCCTCCTTCTCCTCGGCCCTCCTCCTCAGATGTTCCTCCTCCTGCTGCCGGACTCTCCTCCTCACCTCCCCCAGGCCCTGCGAGGCTCGGATCCTCTCCGACCGGCTGATCTCCGTCCCGTCCAGCCACTGAGGTCAGAGACCGGACGTCAGACTGAGAGTTGACGCTGATGTCAAAGCGCAGAGGCGGAAGTTACCTTGAGTTGGGGCAGCGCTGCGACCACGTACTGCCTGTAGCCCTGGAAGTCTGCGCAGGGGTTCCCCACCAGGAAGAGCTCCGTGAGGTGGACGTTGTGTCTCAGCGACTCCACGCTGCTCAGGAGGCCGATGAAGTTCACCGTCAGGTCCAACTTCTGGAGGCTCTCGCAGCCTGAAGGACACAGACCCACATGTGACCGACGACTCGTGGATTCATCCCTCATTTATTTACTTTCCATGAAAAAAAAACCCCCAAAATAACCCACGATTCATACTGACCTTCAAGGTTTTCAATAACTTCAATGTTGTTCAAGGCCAAATTCAAATACTCCAGTTTCTTCAGACGACCGAGATTCTCTACGTGAACAAATGAGATGCCACACGATCACTGACTGTATATAAAGACGATCAGCGACTGTATATAAAGACGATCAGTGACTGTATATAAAGACTATCACTGACTGTGTATAAAGACGATCACTGACTGTATATAAAGACGATCACTGACTGTATATAAAGACGATCAGTGACTGTGTATAAAGACGATCAGTGACTGTATATAAAGACGATCACTGACTGTATATAAAGACGATCACTGACTGTATATAAAGACGATCACTGACTGTATATAAAGACGATCACTGACTGTATATAAAGACGATCAGTGACTGTATATAAAGACGATCACTGACTGTATATAAAGACGATCAGTGACTGTATATAAAGACGATCACTGACTGTATATAAAGACGATCACTGACTGTATATAAAGACGATCAGTGACTGTATATAAAGACGATCACTGACTGTATATAAAGACGAACACTGACTGTATATAAAGACGATCAGTGACTGTATATAAAGACGATCACTGACTGTATATAAAGACGATCAGTGACTGTATATAAAGACGATCACTGACTGTATATAAAGACGATCAGTGACTGTATATAAAGACGATCACTGACTGTATATAAAGACGATCAGTGACTGTATATAAAGAAGATCACTGACTGTATATAAAGACGATCACTGACTGTATATAAAGATGATCACTGACTATATAAAGACGATCAGTGACTGTATATAAAGACGATCACTGACTGTATATAAAGACGATCACTGACTGTATATAAAGAAGATCAGTGACTGTATATAAAGACGATCACTGACTGTATATAAAGACGATCAGAGACTGTATATAAAGACGATCAGTGACTGTATATAAAGACGATCACTGACTGTATATAAAGACGATCACTGACTGTATATAAAGATGATCACTGACTGTATATAAAGACGATCAGTGACTGTATATGAAGATGATCACTGACTGTATATAAAGACGATCAGTGACTGTATATAAAGAAGATCAGTGACTGTATATAAAGACGATCAGTGACTGTATATAAAGACGATCACTGACTGTATATAAAGACGATCAGAGACTGTATATAAAGACGATCAGTGACTGTATATAAAGATGATCACTGACTGTATATAAAGACGATCACTGACTGTATATAAAGACGATCACTGACTTTATATAAAGACGATCACTGACTGTATATAAAGACGATCACTGACTGTATATAAAGACGATCACTGACTGTATATAAAGAAGATCAGCGACTGTATATAAAGACGATCACTGACTGTATATAAAGACGATCAGAGACTGTATATAAAGACGATCACTGACTGTATATAAAGACGACCAGAGACTATATAGCGTCTCGGAGGACTCACCCATCCTGGGGACCAGGTTGTTCTGCAGGTAGAGGATCCTCAGGTCCCGACACCACCGGTCCAGGTGCTCGATCCTCTCGATGTCCTGCTGGTGCAGAGAAACTTCCTCCAGGGAGAAGATCTCACACTCGTTGTGCTCGGATCGCCGCCGCACCAAGTCCTCAGTGACTGGACGAGCAGAGACCAGAGTATACAGATACACATTACTGATGTTTTCATTTTGTCTCAACCTTTGAGCGCCACAAACTGTGACGCACATTTTCATTTTTCGACATTCTGTTTTTCTTTTGTTTTAAAGACCCCATATTGTCAAAATTGGGATTTCCTGCCTTTTATCATAATGAAAAGGTCTCGGGTCTGTAAGTACACACAAATACACAGTCTTCATTCATCAGCAGCTTTTTGAATTGTTGGTGGTCTGGAGCAGGAGAGAGTTCCTCCAGGGCAGAAGCTCTGTTTTTGTAACTTACTGTAAACCATCTTCTTCTTCTTCTCCTTCTTCTTCTCCTTCTTATTCTCCTTCTTCTTCTCCTTCTTCTTCTTCTTCTGTTGTCAACCGTTACTGTGGAAACCGACCCGGTGCTGCCTTTGAGTGCTGTGGGAAAATACTAAACACATCACAAATGGCTCAGTGGAGGTACAAACAGGAAAACATAGCATTTGCAACTACTGTTGTATGTTTCAAAGATTTTCTGTATTACTACATTTATTTATTTTTCGATAATTATGTCATTTTTTGTCCTTTCCTATTTTTTTTATTTACAATTTTATTACTTTAGTTTTCTGGATGGAGATTTGAAGCCTCATCCGTGTTCTCGTTATTACAATAAAATAGAAACACTGTGACTTACTTTACTTTAAAAGTGCTCTATAAATAAAATGTATTATTGTTATTATTATTATTATTATTATTTACTTATTTAGAACTTTTTCATATTTTTTGTATTTTCTTCAAATATCCCTGTTATTTCTCATGTAATTTAAAAAAAAAAATTAAAAAAAATGATAGCGAAAGTCGAGTTTGGAGATATCCTTTTTTTGTCCTTCATGGACTTAAAAAAAGATCTAAAATATTATTACTGTGTTTGTAGATGAGTTTTGATGAGGAACTCCTGTTCTTGTTATTAGATAAAATAGAAACACTATGATTTACTTTGCTTTAGTTAGTTTGAACTTTTTCATATTTTATTTGTATTTTCTTCAAATGTCACTGTTCTTTCTCATGTTATTTAAAAAAAAAATTTAAAATAAAAAAAAATTATAGGAAAAGTCGATTTTTGTCCTTCGCTGACATAAAAACATATCTTAAGTATTATTACTGGGTTTCTGGATGGAGCTTTGAAGAAGCACTTGTGTTCTTGTTATTAAATAAAATACAACCTTTCCAAATTGTTCATATTTCATGTGTATTTTCTTTTTCTTTTTTCTCTTTCTTAAGTTTTGCTATCGAAAGTCGAGTTTACAAGCGGAGCCTGAATGCACCACGCGCCAATCTTTTATTTTGAAAGTTCTGCGGTGCGGAAGCGGCGCCTCAACACGCTGCTGTGGAGAAACGCGACTTCACAACAAACAACAAACAACAACGTCTGACGGGCTCGAGCCACCGGAGCGTCCTCGTCCGTCCTCGGCCCCGGACTCGGTCCGATCACCCACCGGTTCACCGCCGGCGGCTCATCCGCGCCGGTTGTCCCCCGGTTCTCACGCCGCTGGTTCCCCCCGATGTGTGGGTGTGATCCCGCGGCTCGCTGACCCGTCGCCGCCCCGCTCGAGATGACGAGCCTCCGCTCGCTCCACTCGCAGCTCGCGTCCATCATGGAGGCGCTGGCCCGCGCCGCCGCGGCGGAGATCTGCGGGCTGGTGGACGACAGCCACGCGGCGCTGCAGCGCGAGATCCGCCGCAGCCACGCGGAGAACGAGGCGCTGCGGAGGAAGCTGCAGATGATCGAGGGCGTCGTGGCGCGGGGCCGCGGGGGCCAGGGGGGCCGCGGGGGCCGCGGGGGCCAGGGGGGCCGCGGGGGCGGCGCGATGCTGGATCACGGCGGGCCGGAGGAGGCCGGCGGCGGCGGGGGGCGGCGGCTGGGGTTGTGTTTCTCTGTCGGTGAGTTCCGGGGTCCTCGTCGCTCCGATCCTCCGTCAGACCAGAGTCCGTTGACGAAACGACACATTTAACGTTTCCGCTCCGCGGCGGTGACGTCAGTCGAGGCGGGTTCGTCTCCTGCTCGTTTTGAGTCTCACTGACTAATTCGGCATAACCGTTTCAACTGGCATCACATCTGGAGCTGCGACAGTTCATCGACCAGTAATCGACTAACTGTATTTATTATTATATATTTATGACAGGAGCTCAATATGTTGAGGAGATGTCTGGTTCCATCCACAGATCAACAGGTGGTCAGTGCATGGCGTCTGGTGGAGCTGCAACAGTTAATCCCTAACTATTTTGATAATCTATTAATCGGTTCAAGTAGTTTTTATGAAACAAAAGTAATAATTCTCTGATTTCAGCTTCTTCCATGTGAATATGTTCTGGTTTCTTTGCTCCTCTGTGACAGTGAACTGAAGATCTTTGGTGTGAGGACGAAACGAAACATCATCTTGAAACACAATTGACATTTTCCACCATTTTATGAACCAAACAACTGATCGATTGATCGACAGATTAATCGATAGCGACAATAATCGTGAGTCACATGAATCATCAAGTGATCCGGTTGAATCTCGATCTGATGAAAACAAACACAAACACGTTGCTCATGATAATAGTTGGTGATTGATTTAGTGGCTGATCACTAATCGATTCACTGTTGCAGCTCAACTGAAAATGATTTAATAATTAACGTAAAGTGATAAATCCAGTGATAATCAATCACTCAGCTCTTTTTCTCCAGTGACTTCAGATTATTTCCAGCGTCGAGGAAACTTTTCCTGAAATGATAAATGTGTTTATGATGATGATGATGATGATGAAAGAGCTGTTTTCAGCACAACTTTTTTTTTAATCAACCAAATCACTTGAATTTTCAATTCACCTCCATTTTAATCAATTCTTTTTTTTCTTTTTTTCTTTTTATTTTAGCAGAGTTGCTCAAAGTGTTTTTTTATTTATATAAAAATGTATATTCATGATTAATTCCAAATTGAAGACGCGGAGACACTTGACTCCCAGCAGCTGATGTGACAGGGAAGGGAAACGGTTTAGAATCGTAAGAATTTTGAACTAGGTTCCCGAAAGGTCTCACTTTTGTTTTTTCTCTCCTATAAACCGAATATGTTGAAATAACTGAGCTGCACATTGGAACAGGAACAGGAACAGGAAGTGACCAGTGGGGGAGGAAGTAACTTCTACGACACGAGTCAGTGACAAGTTCCTTTGACTCCATCTGTAGTTTCTCTGCAGCAGAATGAGATTCATGATAACATGACATTTAAAACATGAGCAATAATTAAATGATGTATTGTTATTGATTCACAATCCACCCGACAGTAGAGACCTCATCTGAAACAGTAAACATTAATAATACAATAAAATAACGAGAGCCCGACCGATATCGATATTAGGGAGTACAAAAACATCAGCCGTTATATAAATATTTTTTATCTGTCAATGATTCATAAGATGTCGTTATTGAACCTCTATGACAAAGAAATGTAATTGATATTTAACCATAAACAACTGTAAATAAACAGAAAACACATATACAATCGATTATATAGAACTTGAATTAAGAAAACATACCTCAATTTATTTTACGTAACATGTAAACACACAAATGCACATTTCTTTTCCAGCACTGTAAAATAAAAGATTTCATATCTGTAAACATGAGCCCTGATACCGACACGTCTGTGAAAGTCTCATATGGGACGACACAGATATTTTATCGGTCGGGCTCTAGAAGTAACGTACGTTAGTCTGAAACTGATCTGTTCTGTGACACGAGTACTTTTACTTTTGGCTGAGTTACTGTAAGTGTATGTTGCTGCTGACACGTTTGTATTTTTACTCCGATGCCGATATTGTGGAGCAAAAATTTGCCCCTGGCGATGGCTGCAATATACAAACATAGACGACATCTTACCGTTGAAGTTTAGTCACGATAAGTTGTCGGGGGAGACGGCGCTTCCTCAGAAATTTGAGGGGCACAAAGACAAGGCTGTAAATCACCACTCAGTTTGAGATTCTGTGTAATAAGTGGATTAAATATTTAGTCCAGATTATCGCCGGGTGTCTCGAGGGAGATCAGACCGGCCATCAAAGGCATCGTGGATCTCTCGGGATCAGAGGAGGCTTTGCTTCCAATCAGAATTGAGTCCATTGCTGTTGTCAGGTAGAATTCTGTATCTCTAACATTAAAAAAAAGACGTTGGAAGGGGAGGGGCCAATCACAGAGTTAAAGACGGTTGAGAGAAACGCCAACGAACGGACGGATGAACTGCAGGACGAAGATTCACGTTCCAACACCAGCTACCAATTTAAAAATAATGGAACGACCAACTCTGAAACTAAAATATTATTCCGAAGACAGAAGTTGGATCACGCTGCTTCAGTGTGGGTACGTTCCATCACGCCTCGGAGTTCGGAAGGCGGGTTTATCCTTCCAGATTAATCTCGGAATTCTGAATCACGACTTTCGAGTCGGAAATTGCAACTGGAACGCCTCCGACATCCGAGTTCCGAGGTATAATGGAACGCAGCAGTAGCCGTGAGTGGATTGGTTAACAGGCCTCGACAGCTCCATCGTACTGGGACGCAGCAACACAAAGTCTAAGTCCTCGGTGAAGCGACCAGCTGCTACAGGTCTGGGCCGTCTGGACTAAAGTAGCCGAAACCCTCCAAAGACCTTCGACGGCCTCCGGCGGTTCGTGTTTGTAAAAGTGTGCGTCTGTTTTTCAGACCGTGCCTCACCTGCGGGACTCAAACAGCCGAGAGCCTCGAACCTCAGGCGACACCGGAGCGTTCGTGCGTTGGAGGAAACCAAAGAGGTGAGGAGACGTTCTGTTGTGATGATGGACTTAGTTTGTTAACCATGAATCCAAATCTTATCAAATGTATTTATTCTGTGTGGATTCAAAGTTTGTCGAATGGAAATGGGGGTCAGAGGTTGACGGTCAGAGCAGATGATGATGTGTGCGAACGTGAGGTCAGAGTTGACGGAGCGGAACAGACAGTTAACGGACCCAGAGAAAGGTTCAACACAGATGAAATGTCAGCTGTTTGTTTCACCGTGGTTCCCTCGGCTCAGGACCCTGACACGGCGGCAGCCGAGGAGGAGGACGTGGTTCTGATTAAGGAGGAAGCTGCGAAAGAAGACGAGGACGACGCCGGAGACGAGCTGCTTCTCAACGAGGACGGTGAGAGAAGAACGACCCGGCGACCGGACTAACCGTCTAATGGGAACATAAATCCACTAAAGACATATTGACAGGAGTGTTTGTTCGTCTGTTTGTCTGAAGGGACGGAGCTGCAGCAGTCGGAGGTGGACGACGGCGAGGAAGGACCCTCCGGGATGAGGCCGTGGGACCAGACCAGTAACGGACCGTCGGAGCGAGTCGACCGCCAGGAGTCGCTCAGCGCTCCGGGTTCTCCGGGTTCTGCAGGTTCTCCAGGTTCTCCAGGTTCTCCATGTCCCGCCGAGAGCAACTCGCCCGACGCCGTGTTCGACTTGGCCTCGGAGTCGGACTGCGAAGCCCCGGCGAGGAAGCCGTTCTATCTCGGGTGCGGAGGAAGTCCGACCTCGCCGCCCGGGACCTCGGAGCTGAGGGGGGGCGTGTCTCTGATCGGCTCCCTCCCGTACGACACGGAGCTGGAGCTCTGCTCCTCGTGGCCCGGTCAGGCCCCCCCCGGCATGGTGGCCGTGCCTCACCGGCCGTACCTCAAACCGGACCACCTGCCGAAGCTCCTGGACAAAGTGTCCGACTTGAGCGCCGCGGGTTTCCCCATGGCGCTGGGCCTCGGCGGCTCCTCCAGACTGGACCCTCTGGACCTGAACCGGTACTGCAGGGACCGGCGCTTCGTCTGCAGCTACTGCGGGAAGTGCTTCACGTCGACGCGCAGCCTGGAGACGCACGTGCGCGTGCACACGGGCGAGCGACCGTACAGCTGCGCTCAGTGCGGCAAGCGCTTCACGCAGTCGGGTCACCTGAAGACGCACCAGAGCGTCCACACCGGAGAGCGGCCGTTCGCCTGCGAGCATTGTGGGAAACGATTCGCCGGGAAGCAGAACCTGAGGATCCACCAGCAGAAACACCACTCGGCCGACCAGGGACATCCCGGGGTGATCCGCTGAAACACGCCCTCGTGGTTCCGCGCGAAACTGTGATCGACCACAATCTCACTGCTGAACTTCTGATTTAAAAAGGTCTTTCTAGAGCTGAAGGCCTTTTCAAGAGGTTTTAGGAAAACGGGTGCTTTTGCATAGAAAAAGAACTGAACAATAGTTGTGACTGTTTTGATTTCATGCCTTACTTGTTTTCTAATTTTCTGCACTGCCTTGGTACGGAAACAGAATCTGGAACTGCAACTTGATCCAGATCAAATTACCTCAAAAAGGAACGTGGGCCGCACCGAGTCCACGTCGGTACGTGAGGATGGAGCGCCGCCGCCCGGTGGAAACAGATTCCTGTAGAAGCATGTGAATGTCGGTTGGTTGTTTATCTGGAATTAAACGTGTGAAATCCACTTTGCTTCACTGTGTGTGTCTTTCAGACGGGAACACGGGGTGAGCTGTGGGAAATTATAACAAGTGTTATTGATCAGTCATTGGTCGAACTGTAAGGTTATTAAACCGGAGCAAACAAATCAATAAGCCACGGAAGCACATGCACGAAACGGATAGAAGCTCGGCTACAGACCACGACAAACATTTTATAGGTGGTTAAAAACAAACTGCTGAGAAATCTAAATCTGGCGATGACGATCATCATGCTACTTCATGCTAACAACACAAACGTATACTTAAAGCACCAGTGTATCATTTTCTGGCGCCATCTGGTGGCTGAGCGACCGACAGGGGACACTTTATGGTGGCGCACCGCTGAGTCCATTTCCAGTTTCTGTCAGTGTCTGAAAATAAAACGTGAACGCGACGTATTCTGAACCGTTTAGTTCAACAAGCGTATTCAACACGACGTAGAAACATGGAGACTCACACGGAGGTCGGTCCCCCTCATGAACTATATTTAACTCTCATATGAACATAGTTATGGACGATATATAAAATTTCTGTGAATAAGTTCTTCTCAATAGTACACACTGTAGTTTTAAGTTCTATAAGAATGTCATCATCACAAGAAAAACGATGCGTTTGAAGGTGAACGTCTTCACTCTCGTCGACAGCCCTTTGATTTATCTGGAAAACAGTTTAATGGTATTACATTAAAAATATCGTGAATATAAAATTACAGCTACAACAAAAACAACACCCGATAACAAACAAAGATTTAAGAGATTTTCCCTCCGACGTCGCATTTAAACACTTAAAATTCTTCGTGTGAAATTTTATACAAAACAATTCCATATTTTGTATTAACAGTGACACAAACTGCACACAACCATCATCCTTTTTTATGAAATGTTTTTTCATCTGACAGAGCTCATCAGAATCAACGAGATGCTCTAATCTGATTGTAATTTCTAGATTCATTTTCTATAAAATTTTTAAAAAAAGTTTCCAAGAGTCAAACTTCTTGTTTTTTTTACTCTGACCAACACAGTTAAACAAAAAAGATCCAGTTCAACATGTGAAGAGACAAATCACATTATGAAAACTTGAACCATGAAATGTTTTGGATCCAGACGGATCATTGTTGAAAGTGAAACATTTGGTTTTTAAACCTCGAGGCTCATTTCGCTTTTTGCATCACAGACGTTGAATAAATACGATGATCGCCCCCTGGTGTCTGGCTGCAGTACAGGTCAGAAGCCCCGCCCCCTCCATGTCATGTGAGGTCGTTCTTATCACTGGTGTTTGTTCACATGATCATGTTTCTGATCACTTCGCTTCTCATTAGTTATTCGATGAAATAAAAACGGGGCTGAGACGTCACATGGTCGAGAGCACGCGTGGGCGGGGCTTCAACACCACAGATGACGTTGAAAGTGCAAGATGGCCGCTTCATTCTCGTAGGACGGGAGGAAGTGGAGACGTGTCGTCCATCTTAATTCACAGTCTCACGTTCTGAACCATTTCAAAACTTATCAACCGGTGAATTATAAACATTTTCTGAAAAACCTTGATATTCACAGAAGGTGACGCTCACTCCCTAGCGTCCGGGTGACACTTCTTCACGTGTAGCTTGAGGCTGTATTTGACGATGAAGCTCCGGGAGCAGAAGGCGCAGGCGTACGGCCGCTCGCCAGAGTGCACGCTCAGGTGCGACTTCAGGTGCGCCGACTGCGTGAACGTCTTGCCGCACTGGCTGCAGCTGAACGGCCGCTCGCCCGTGTGGATCCGCATGTGCACGTCCAGGTTCTGCGACGTGGCGTACGACTTGCTGCAGAGCGAGCAGACGAAGCGCCTCCCCCGGGCGCCGGCGCACTCGGCCCGGCCCGACGGGTCCCTGTAGAGGGCGAAGTTCATCGCGTCGGCGTCCTCGTACTCGAACGCTGAGTTGCTGCTCTCGGAGAGCTGGAGGTCCGTGGACGTGGAGCCCGACACGCTGATCATCTTGAGCCCGAACGCGTCCACGTCCACGTTTTCGATTTGGTGAAACGAAGGAAACGACATCTGACTCTTTGTCTGCTTGGTCCACGTCACGTCCACGAGGTCCAGCTCCGCTCTGCCGGGCGGCGACCGGCACTCCATCAGAGCACTGTTGCCGAAATAAGTCTGTCTGGCGGAGCGGGGGGAAACCGGCGAGCCCTCCTGTCGGACCAGGTGCACGACGTCCGGATCGTAGGAACAAACCTCCATCTCGTCCCCGCCGAGCGGACCGGAGCAGCCCGGCTCGCTGCGGGGGGAGGAGTCGGCCACGCTCGCCTGCTGCATCCCTGCGGCCAGTTTGGACGGTTTCAGCGTGAGCTGCTCGAAGGACGACGACGACTTCTTCTCCGCCGCCTCCTCGTTTCCCGGCGAGCGCCTCTTCAGGCCCCGGCCGCCCGGAGTCGCCACGACGGCCTCTCTGGTCGCAGCCGTCCCTCTGTCAGCAGACGGTCTGTTATCTGAAAGGTAAGAGAAGTCTCCAGTGCTTGAAAATTGAGTCAAGATTAATATCTCGACGGAACCAATCAGACGCTGACGGTGACCAGAGGCCTCGTGTGGGGCCCAGAGCCAGAGGCTGAGAAACTCACCGTCCTCGAACGCGTCGTCGCTGTCCGAGTCTTCGTCTTTGATCAACACCACCTCCGGAAGCTGCGGACGACGGAACAGTCGCATGATTAATGTCACTTCAACACCAGATGCAGATTTGATAAAGCAGTCAGATTGATCAAGATAAAAAGATATATTACATCTAGTCCTTGAGGCTCACGAACATTTTACTGAAAGAACTCATTTTTTAAAAGGAGATTGGAGCCAAGTGGTTTACGAATGAATAAAAATAAATAAATACAAATGTTAAATATTATGTCTTGACGACACCAGTTCTTTTGTGTTTGATCACGGCTGCAGGAACTGATGTAATCCCAACATCACTTAACTAATATTTCACATAGATAATGAAATAATGAACACGGCAATGAAATAAATGTGTTTTCAACATCAGTGAGACGACAGAGATAAGGAGAGAATATTAACTGCTGATGTGGAGATTATGTAGGATTTTTTAAAAAATAACAGCGACATGGTCCGCTCGTGTGTTTTTAAAGACGTAGTAACAGAATATCAAAGCTGCTCATTTTTATGAATATTATTACTAAAACTACAGGGAACCACTCAAGTCCAAATGATGTTTTCTCACGTCCAGAGAACAATGTTGGGCTTCATTGTCAAAGAAATTAATCTGCAGCTACTTTGATAATCTATTAATCGTTTTGGTCATTTCTTAAACTAAAACCGGTAATATTCAGAAGAACTTATTCACAGAAGTTGAACATATTGTTCATAACTCTGTTCATATATGAGTTATATATATATATATATATATATATAATATGTGTTTCTACGTCGTGTTGAATTTGGTTGTTGAACTAAACGCTGCCGGAAACCAGAAATGGAATCAGTTGTGCGCCACCATAAAGTGTCCCCTGTCGGTCGCTCAGTTGGTTGAGGTTTGCAACTTTACCACCAGAGGCCGCCAGAAGATTACAAACATAACACACTGGTGCTTTAGGGAAAAATATTACTTTTGTTTTTTACATTTTACGCTTGGAGCGTTCAATGCTTTTTTTGTCGCAGCCGAAGCTGAACTGAAATTGTCGACATCGTGTTCACATATTTTCACGCATTTTCTAAAAAATTTACAGAAAGAAAAATGGGCCGATTAATAAATTTCCCAAATGTCCATTCGCCGTCACAAACCAATCAAACGCTTCATCAACGGTCACAGGATCGATCCGTTACGAATGAAACGACTACGTTTGAAATGCATCGCTGTTGCTATGGTAACACCTGAGTTTTCATGCACCTTAAACTGAAAGGATCTAGAAACTGCTGCCCTCAGGGTTGTGTTGTTGTTGTTGTTGTGGTTGTTTTGTTGTTGTTGTGTTGTTTTGGTATTGTAAATAATAATAATAATATCTTGAATTTTTAAAGCGCTTTTCAGGAACCCAAAGCGCTCATACAAAACAAACCAAGAAAACAAAACAAAACAAACCAAGAAAACAAAACAAAACAAACCAAGAAAACGCGTTGTTGTTGTTGTTGTTGTTGTTGTAGGACTAATTTCAACATTTCCTCCACAAATAAATTTGTACGAAATTATTTTTTTGTACATGAAGTTATTTAAAATGCATGAAAGACCCCCCCCCCCCCCCGGATGTTTACACTCCGCCTCTGGATGACACCAGGCGGCATGAGAGTTCACCTCCTCCCGCAGAACCACCGCGTCTCCTCCGTCACCGTCCGGCCGCTGTGCCCCCTCCCCCTCCCCCCCGCCGCCGCCCCGGACCACGATGGACTCGATGAGGTGCAGCTTCTTCCTCAGCGCCTCGTTCTCCTTGTGGCTGCGGCTGATCTCCAGCTGCAGCACCGCGTAGCCCTCGTCCACCAGCTCGCAGATCTCCGCCACCGCCGCCTTGGTCAGCGCGCCCAGGATGACGGACAGGTGCTCGCGCAGCGCGCGGCCGCTCCCCGCGGACATCGCGCCGCTCGAGGCCGGAAACACTCTCCTCCTGCCGGAAACACTCTCCTCCTGCCGGAAACACTCTCCTCCTGCCGGAAACACTCTCCTCCTCTCTTCCTCCTCTCTCTCTTCTTCCTCTCTCTCTTCCTCTCTCTCTCCTCCTCCTCTCTTCCTCCTCTCTCCTCCTCCTCTCTTCCTCTCTCTCTTCCTCTCTCTTCTTTCTCCCTCTCCTCCTCTCTTCCTCTCTCTCTCTTCCTCTCTCTCTCTTCTTCCTCTCTCCTCCTCTCTTCCTCTCTCTCTTCCTCTCTCTCTCCTCCTCTCTCCTCCTCCTTCTCTCTTCCTCTCTCTTCCTCTCTCTCTCTTCTTCCTCTCTCCTCCTCCTCTCTTCCTCTCTCTCTTCCTCTCTCTCTCTTCCTCTCTCTCTCTTCCTCCTCCTCTCTTCCTCTCTCTCTTCCTCCCTCTCTTCCTCTCTCTCTTCCTCTCTCTCTTCCTCTCTCTCTCTTCTTCCTCTCTCCTCCTCCTCTCTTCCTCTCTCTCTCTTCTTCCTCTCTCTTCCTCTCTCTCTTCCTCTCTCTTCTTCCTCTCTCTCTCTCTGTCTCTCTCTCCTCTCTCCTCCTCCTCTCTTCCTCTCTCTCTTCCTCTCTCTTCTTCCTCTCTCCTCCTCCTCTCTTCCTCTCTCTCTTCCTCTCTCTCTCTTCTTCCTCTCTCCTCCTCCTCTCCTCCTCTCTCCTCCTCCTCTCTCTCTTCCTCTCTCTCTTCCTCTCTCTCTCTCTCTTCCTCTCTCTCTTCCTCTCTCTCTTCCTCTCTCTCTCTCTCTTCCTCTCTCTCTCTTCTTCCTCTCTCCTCCTCCTCTCTTCCTCTCTCTCTTCCACCTCTCTCCTCCTCCTCTCTCTCTTCCTCTCTCTCTTCCTCTCTCTCTTCCTCTCTCTCTCTCTCCCTCTCTCTCTCTTCTTCCTCTCTCCTCCTCCTCTCTTCCTCTCTCCTCCTCCTCTCTTCCTCTCTCTCTTCCTCTCTCTCTTCCTCTCTCTCTTCCTCTCTCTCTCTTCTCTCTCTCTCTTCCTCTCTCTCCTCCTCTCTCTCTTCCTCTCTCTCTTCCTCTCTCTCTTCCACCTCTCTCCTCTTCCTCTCTTCCTCTCTCTCTTCCTCTCTCTCTTCCTCTCTCTCCTCCTCCTCTCTTCCTCTCTCTCTTCCTCTCTCTCTTCCTCTCTCTCTTCCTCTCTCTCTTTCTCTTCCTCTCTCTCTCTTCTTCCTCTCTCCTCCTCCTCTCCTCCTCCTCTCTTCCTCTCTCTTCTTCCTCTCTCCTCCACTCGGAGAGACGCGGTCGTGTCGATGAAGGAGACGGAGACTGAATGAATCTGTTCGCGTCCGAACAGACGATCTATGTTGTTTTCCTGTTTCCGCCCGACGCGCACTTCCGGAATCACGTCGCTTCAAAATAAGAGCCCGCGGTTATAACGTGAAAACGTGATTGTTATAACAGTAAAGTTTCAACGGTCTCGGAGTTTAACCATCATGTATTCTCTGTAATGACCAGCAGAGGGCGACTCCACTGGTCGTTTCTATAGAAGTTCTATGAGAAAACGACTCGACTTCCCAATTGATTTTAATATTAGCTTATCGCTGACATAGTGCCGTCATATATTGTAATTGTAATTGTAATTTATTTATTTGAACAGGGACAGTGCACAAATAAAAACCTCAATAGATGTCAGGTTGTAGCAAACTGCTAGTTCCCGCCTGTAGTCCCTGGGCGGAATAAAACTGTGACAGATTAATAAGGTAAGACTGCAGGTACAGTTTGTCCAGCAGTGACAATGGACATGAACGTTCATCTTTTCCTGTAAACAATTTTTTTTTGAAGAATCAAATGTCAATTTCAACCGAACACTAAGAAGCCAGAGGAGGATCTGGTTAAAAATAATTTAAAAACACAATAATTGAATTACACAACTTTTTTTTTTCTTCTAGTAAAATTGCAGCTTCTTTTCTTCAACAGAAGAAGAATTCATTTAAAATCCATTTCTCACACTTTGACTTCCTGAGTGACGCTGATCGTACCACCACAGTTGGTGTGTGTGAGGAGGACGATGCAAAGATCTCACTCGTTTTAATCCTTCAACTATGTCTGAAACAACTGGAGGTGAAAACCAAAGAGTTCATCTTGGCCAGAAACACACTCCTGATAGTCTGACCTCTGTCCGTCACTGGATCCCCTGTAGAAACCGCCTGTCGTCCTGAATGTGTCTGAGCTGTCACACGTGAACCTGAACTTCACTCAGAAGACTGTGGATGTTGAAAAGAGCATTTGTGTATTTCAGTGATCTGAGTCTGACGGACAAACGTTCTTCTGCTCTGAACGTGATCGCTGGACTTTGTGGCGTCTCAGTTATTCTCTCTCGTCACTTCACATTGTCTCCATCAGCTTTCAACGAGATGCTGGAATGAAGACGAAAGAAAACTTCTTTGTTTATTCTTTATTCTTTATTGAAACCTTCAGTCCACGGCTCCATCTCCACCTCGACGAACTCAAACATCAACACAACAACGAACAAGGACACGTCAGAGCTCCGCCCACAGTGTTTGACTGACAGCTGAGCACAAATGTCACGACGACAACAACAACAACAACAACAACAACAACAACAACAACAAGGAGCTTTGAGAGAAAAGAATTTAAAGGTTGAAACACAGAGTTTAACTCACTGCTCTTTAAATGACTCAAGTCTATTTGAGTTTACAGAACTCAGCTGTGGATCCATAATCATAATAATAAATCCCAACTCCAGCACAGAGCGGCTGAGTGAATGTGGTCTGGACTCTGTGGAGGAGAGTCATGGTGTCAGAGACGCTGTAGAAGGACAGAACACCTGCACTGTGATCCAGGTACACTCCGACTCTGGAGGACTCAGGACCTGAGAGTGGAGTTTTGATACTGTTGTAAGAAAACTTATAACTGTTTTCACAACATTGTAATGTGCAAGATTTGTCATTGCATCCAAATACACATTCACGTGACCTCCCTGCTCTGATGATATTCTTGTATGTGAATGCGACATAAACTCTTCCTCTCCACTCCACCTCCCAGTAACAACGTCCAGTCAGACTCTCTCCACTCAGTACCTGATAATAACCAGTGAATCTGTCTGGGTGACTAGAATAAAACTGTTCTTCTCTCATTACTGTTACTTTTCTGTTTCCCTCAGATAAAAACAGATGTGTGTTTGCTGTGTTTGGATCCAGTGTGATTTCCTGTGAATATCTTAAGAATTCCTCTCTGGTCTTGGGCTCTGGTTGTGACAGTAAAACATCCACTTGAGTCACTGTCAGTGAGATGTTTGTCTCTGACTCAGTCAGGACGTCCTGTAGTCGACCTCTGACCTCTGACACAGCTGCTGTCACAGCCTCAAAGTACCTGAGAGGACGGATGTCGATGCTGGATGAGTGTGTAGACGGACTGAGTGGTGTCAGTGAGGGGTAGTTGTGTAGAAACTGGTTGTGATCCTCTGTGTGTGAGAGCTGCTTCAGTTCAGCGTCTTTCCTCTTCAGCTCAGTGATCTCCTGCTCCAGCTTCTCCTGAAGATCTTTGACTCGACTCACTTCAGTTTCCTGCTGGGATCTGATCTGCTGCTTCACGTCAGAGCTTCTTTTCTCCACCAGACGGATCATCTCAATGAAGATCTTCTCACTGTCCTCCACTGCTTTGTCAGCAGAGCCATTGACAGCCTCCAGCCCCTGTTGAAGCAGCTTCACATCTTTCTCTCTGTCCTGGACTCTCTGCTGGATTTGTTGTCGACTCAGCTCGAGCTCTCTCTGCCTCTCCGTCCTTTCTACTGCAGCTGAGACTGTGTCGTGGCCTTTATGTTCGTCCACAGAGCAGAGATAACAGATACACTGCTGATCAGTGCGGCAGAACATCTTCATCACCTCATCGTGACGAGAGCAGATGTTCTCCTGGAGCTTCTTGGTGGGGTCCACCAGCTTGTGCTTCTTCAACAGAGGAACATCATAATGAAGCTGGAGGTGTTTTTCACAATAAGAGACTAAACAAACCAAACAGGATTTGACGGCTCTCAGTTTTCTCCCAGTACAAACATCACAGGCCACATCTTCAGGTCGAGCATAGCAGTGATCAGCAGGAGTAGCTTGGAGTCCAGTCTTCTTCAGCTGCTCCACTAAATCAGTGAACATGATGTTTTTCACCAGGACAGGCCTCAGTGTGAAGGTCTGTCTACACTGAGGGCAGCTGTAGATCCTCTTCTCATCCTCTTTGTCCCAGTGGGTTTTAATACATCTCATACAGTAGCTGTGTCCACAGGGAATAGTCACCGGATCCTTCAGTAGATCCAGACAGATGGAACAAGAGAGCAGGAAGAAGACGGAGGGTGATCAGGCTTTTTCACATTCCAGGAAGAGGAGCAGTTTGATACTGTGCATATAGAACAGAACATAGAAATAATTACTTTGTTTCTTTTCAAACACAAACACAACCTCAGCCTGAAGGTGATGAACTCTATGTGGGATCTGTGGATTTAGAGAAGCTTCCCAAGTGTCTATGATCTAATAACTTGCTGTAAGAGCAGAAACATTAATATTCATGGTCTTGAACATGAATGTGTGGACGTGAGAAGCCTGAAGTATTGTACTATTTGATTTATTCTGTCCCAGTGTAAATAAAGGTAAGTTAGACTTGATGCTCGTCAGACAGACGGTGGTCATCACTTCTCTTTGTTTTTAAGAAACATGATAATCTCTTGTGAATGTAAAAAGTCTCTGCAGCTGTTTGTCACCACTCCTGGCCTCTTTGAAACGTGGCTTTGTTCCACCTCTTTATGTCATGTCTGCATGTGTCCACCAGATGGAGCCCTTCAGCCGAGTCACTACACCTGTGATGAAGAGTTGAGGTGAGGTTGACTCGTCCTTCGTCTCTACTGTTCCTTGACCTCAGTGGAAGACGTCATGAGGTCAAGGACAGGTGAAGAGGACTGATGGGACTTAGGAGAAGTCGACAGCTGCTCAGAGAATCCGACTCCACTTTCACTAAACTATGTGGTCATGTGACGGTGGATGTTGTTGATGCGTCTGTCGTGATGAAACTACACATTTTGGAGATGAACTACAATAACCTCAGCGGCTCCATCAGCATGTTTCAGTGTTTTATGATTCATATCTAACAGTAACTGACATCTGGGTCATATTCATACTCTTCTTCTTCTTCCAGTGTGTCCTCTGCTGAAGGAGAGAGGAGAGGAAGCTCTGAAGCTCCTTTCCTAAACACTTAGAGAATCTGAACATCATCATGGTGCTGAGGAAACACTTCAGGGTCACGTCAAGATGCAGGAAACTTCCTGAGACTTCGGCTGTGTCTGAAATCATCTCCTCATTCACTCCCCCTCCTCACTATAAAGGGAATTCGTTGTAGTTCTATATCGTCACTCACCAGCTACGATTTCGGACACTCCTTGAGTTGCGATGGTAATTACGTTTTTGTCACAGGATTATGACGTAACTACGACGACGCCGGCCGGCGGACGATCCTATTATATTTAAAATATTTTATATTTATGTCCATGTGTATTTTCCCCATTATTCAATGGTTTTTGACAAAAATGAGGCGAAATAGAGCGAGAAGAGAGAGAAGGCTGAGACGTGTTGCTGCTGCACCGCCGTCGTCTCGTCTCTTCCCTCAGCGAGCGCAACGCATCATGGTCTATATTGCTAAGTTAGTGACCATCGGATGTCCACTACATTTCATGATGCATTCTGGGATACAATCAGTGCACCTGATAGGGTATATGACATCTAGGGGTGATTTCAGACACCACTACAAAATGGCGAAGGCACTTTACAGTAGTTAGGGGGAGATTTCGGACACAGCCAATGTGACACTTCGACCTCAGTCCATTTCAGGCGAAAGATTTTTGACAAGTTTGCGCACGCGCACTCGGGATTGTGTCCCGTCGCTTACGTGTGCTTTTGTTTTTCGCCCGTCGTCGCGTCACTTCCGGGTTGGTGTCGGACTGTTCGCGCGACGTGGTGGTGGGAGCGAAGACGGTCCGATCAGAAACACGCACGGCAGAGCAGCGGCGGCGTGAGGTTCCGCGTCGGGGTTTCTGGACCCGGTGGTTCGGGTTGTTCTCGGACGAAGACGCGCGTGCGCGACATGTCCCCGTGCGCCGCCCTCCACGCGCAGCTGGCCTCCATCGTGGAGGCGCTGGCCAACGCGGCGGTGGCGGAGATCTGCGCGCTGGTGGACGGCGGCTACGCGGCGCTGCAGCTCGAGGTGTCGCGGAGCCGCAAAGAGAACGAGGCGCTGCGGAGGAAGCTGCGGCTCGTGGAGCTGCGCGGGGCCGCCGCCGCCCGCGCGACCGCCCTGCGCGCCGCCGCCGCCAGCGGCACCACCGCGCTGCTGCCGCACGCGCGCGGCCGCGCTGGAGCGCATCACCCGGGCAACGACCCGAGACGGAACCGAACACCTGCGGCAGGTAACAGAACTAACAGAACAGAACACCTGCAGCAGGTAACAGAACTAACAGAACCGAACACCTGCAGCAGGTAACAGAACCGAACACCTGCGGCAGGTAACAGAACCGAACACCTGCAGCAGGTAACAGAACTAACAGAACAGAACACCTGCAGCAGGTAACAGAACTAACAGAACCGAACACCTGCAGCAGGTAACAGAATCGAACACCTGCGGCAGGTAACAGAACTAACAGAACCGAACACCTGCGGCAGGTAACAGAACTAACAGAACAGAACACCTGCAGCAGGTAACAGAACTAACAGAACAGAACACCTGCAGCAGGTAACAGAACTAACAGAACCGAACACCTGCAGCAGGTAACAGAACCGAACACCTACGGCAGGTAACAGAACCGAACACCTGCAGCAGGTAACAGAACTAACAGAACCGAACACCTGCAGCAGGTAACAGAATCGAACACCTGCGGCAGGTAACAGAACTAACAGAACCGAACACCTGCGGCAGGTAACAGAACCGAACACCTGCAGCAGGTAACAGAACTAACAGAACCGAACACCTGCGGCAGGTAACAGAACTAACAGAACCGAACACCTGCGGCAGGTAACAGAACCGAACACCTGCAGCAGGTAACAGAACCGAACACCTGCAGCAGGTAACAGAATCGAACACCTGTGGCAGGTAACAGAACCGAACACCTGCAGCAGGTAACAGAACTAACAGAACCGAACACCTGCGGCAGGTAACAGAACCGAACACCTGCAGCAGGTAACAGAACCGAACACCTGCAGCAGGTAACAGAACTAACAGAACCGAACACCTGCGGCAGGTAACAGAACCGAACACCTGCAGCAGGTAACAGAACTAACAGAACCGAACACCTGCAGCAGGTAACAGAACTAACAGAACCGAACACCTGCGGCAGGTAACAGAACCGAACACCTGCAGCAGGTAACAGAACCGAATACCTGCGGCAGGTAACAGAACTAACAGAACCGAACACCTGCAGCAGGTAACAGAACTAACAGAACCGAACACCTGCGGCAGGTAACAGAACTAACAGAACCGAACACCTGCGGCAGGTAACAGAACTAACAGAACCGAACACCTGCGGCAGGTAACAGAACTAACAGAACCGAACACCTGCAGCAGGTAACAGAACCGAACGCCTGCGGCAGGTAACAGAACTAACAGAACTGAACGCCTGGTAATGGAACCGAACGCCTGCGGGCAGGTTACCGTCATTAAACAAAGGTTAGAACTTAAATTCACGTGTCAGAGAGAGAAGGTTCTAGAACGTGAGTTGTGTTCACGTACCCTCAGTAAAACTGCGTGTTCGGAAAAAAAGTAGCATAAAAAAAAAATTCACAGTTTTGTGATGACAGGATGTAGGATCCTCCATTTGCTCTGTGGAAAACAATAACCATCAAAAAATAAATATCCAGAAAATATATAGGTTTTTATCTTGGTGACACTGTTGTGTAGAATGAGCACCAACCTGTTGTCATACAGTGTCCCACAACTTTAAATGCCCCCCCGATCTTGTCGTCCAGGTGACGTGGCGTCGTCCAGCGTATCCCACCAGGAGACGTCCCCAGTGATGGTAGGTCGGAGTTCCTTCTCCACCTTCTCCTTCAGTCCCGACGTCGTCCTTCACTCTGTCACTTTCTCCTCTGATCGCAGCCGGCAGCAAGCGAGACGACCGAGCCCACCGACGCGACTACAGCCGTGATCAAAGTGGAGGACGAGGACGAGTACGAAGACAAGTCCTGGTCCCAGTCTGAGCAGGACGGTGAGTTCAGGTTTACTACATCAATGGGCCTCATGCTCTGCGTTGAAACAGGACGGACACAAGACGAGTGTAACTGATGAAAGTTTTAATGGTTCACTGTGAAGGTGGCGGCCATTTGCTGACCACCTTCACTCCTGTATCGTCATCTGGGGACATTTTAAACTCCCACCCAAGTGAATCTGTCCACGTGTTCACAAAGTCTAAAAGTTGCAATGTTCTGCTTTCTCTTCTTCCAGATGGTTTTCGTTGCGTTGGCGACGCACAGACAACACAGACAGAAGCTCCGCCCCCACCGTCCAAACAGGAAGCGGCAGATGAAGACGGCGACTCGTCTCAGAGACGGACGGGAGAGGAAGTCAGTTCCACGTCCACGTCCGTCCAAAAGACCCTGAACGGCAGCCACCAGAGGGCAGAATCCGACGGTTATGATTTTCTGATGCACGAGGCGCAGCTGCAACATGGCCCCCGCTCTACCCACAATCCTCGGAGGGAGGATCCTGGCTGCTCGTACGTCTTGAACTCCAGCCTGTCGAGTGTTTCGTTCGATTCAGGCAGCGGCGGCAGCTTCCCTGCCGACGTCAGCGAGGCCAGTGCGTCGGAGCAGCCCGCAGTGTTCACAGACAGCCAGCAGAGGGCGCCGACGGCCAGAGACGAGACTCGCCGCCCGGTGACGGGGAGACGGGACGATTTCATCAGGAGGGACAGGTGGAGGCATCGGCGCGGAGAGGACGGCGGCGGGAAGGCGTTTGTGTGCAACTGCTGCGGTAAAACTCTGGCATGCCTGAAGAACCTGAAGACCCACATGAGGGTCCACACCGGCGAGAAGCCGTTCGTCTGCACGCTCTGCGGCAAACGCTTCTCCGACTCCAGCAACCTGAAGCGCCACCAGAGCGTCCACACGGGGGAGAAGCGCTACGGCTGCGCGCACTGTGGCAAGCGCTTCGCCCAGTCGGGCTCGCTGAAGGTCCACATGAGCGTCCACACGGACTGCAAACAGTTCAGGTGCTCGTTCTGCGGAAGGACGTTCATATCGAGCAGCCACCTGCGACGACACGTCGCCGTCCACGCAGGAGAGAAACGGTTCGCTCACACGCTGCACTGACGGCGCTCAGGGGTCCGAGCGGAGCCACGTGAACATCTGCTTGACAGCTGCTGAACATCTGTTGAACATCTGTAGAACATCTGCTGAACAGCTGCTGAACATCTGTTGAACAGCTGCTGAACATCTGCTGAACATCTGTTGAACAGCTGCTGAACAGCTGCTGAACAGCTGCTGAACATCTGCTGAACATCTGTTGAACAGCTGCTGAACATCTGTTTCCCGCCCAGAATTGTTAAAAAGTCGCCTCACGTCTTGATCCTGTCAACGACTTAGATTGAGATGTGTTCACCAGTTTAACATTTAAAATCAATCCTGCATCAGGTTATTAATTATTATAAACTTTCTTCACCGGTGTCTTTTCCATCAACAGGTTAAAAAACGTCACTGTCATAAAACGTTACAGCTGAAATACATAAGTTTGACTTTGTCAAATCACAGACGAATAAGATTATTTTCTCAATTGAACGTGTGCTGTTTTTTTTTCTTGTAGTCGTTAATTTTAATCATTTCATATTTTTTATGACGATGTCACATTAAGCTCTGGGCTACGATGAAAACAAAACCTGGAACTCAGGGGTCTTTTTTTTTGGGGGGGGGGCGGGGTTATCGTGTTTGTCTTTAATCTGGAGCCTGAGTGTTGAAATAAAATAAAAAATATTCCCTCCTCATTATTATCTGGTACCTCGTGTACCGTTGGTCGTTTATCTTTCTGACGTCAGCTGAGGGAAACTGTTCCGTCTCTTCTTCAGTCGGCTGCATCTGGAAAACTGAGAAAGACTAAAACACGTCACATAAATATACAGTTTGTCTCTTTCACAGGGTTTTTACTGGATGATAAAACACCAACTTTAATTTAAATCAAACAATATGCCCAATACTGTAAGTGTTAAATCTTTAAACAGCGCCATCCACAGGTCTGACGACATAATTAATAACTTTGCGCCATCAGTCTCATTTACGTGTCAGTTTAAGTTTTAATTTGACAGTTTTCCGAGCAGAGACTTTAATAACATGATACAGTTCAGAGAAATGACAACATGAGTGACAAGCGCTGCAACGAGCAGAGAATCACATTTCAAACAATAAAACTCAGTACAACATCATAAACAGCATCATGTACAGTAACAAGAGACAAATCTAAATTCATATTAAATGTCTTCGTCTCGGGAAATTCCCGTCGTCTTGTGCAGTAAATTCACTATTTTACTTTTCTTTTTAGTAAGTAGTAGTAAGTTAATAACTTTGAGCATTTAAAGCTGCACTGGTTGATTTATGGCCACCAGGGGGCAGCAGAACAAGATGAACAAAAACTCTCTCTTACACTGATGCGAAGTTTTTAGTCTCCGCCTCCTCCGGAGAAAAATATCTCCCTCGTAGTTTTTGTCCGAAACCCCCAAAACAACGAAGAGGCTCAATTTGATTCATCGTGAATATAAAAATATTATGTGTCATATTTGCAGCTTTAAATGCAAAGTCATAAAAAAAGTCATGCAGAGCAGCAAGTGTTAGGAAATATTGGTTAAATAGATTGATTTTTATAAATCATTGATAATAACATATTGGTGACGTAACATTTTTGGCACTTTGAGTGAACAGATACTCGAACACACATCGGACGGTTCAGAAACGAGTTCTAAAGGTCCGGTCGCGCCGACGATGTTTAATACGACGGAACTTATTTACTGACTAATTTCAGAACGTAGCTAGCGGTTAGCTTGGTTCTGGCGGGACCGGACCTTAACCCTTAATGTTCCAGACCTTATGCTGCGTTCAGGTCACATGACATGATTCACAAGATGATTCACATTCACAGAGAATCCACGGTTTTAATGAAATGGAATGAAACTTCGGTTTAATCAGATTAAACGACAGACTTTGGTCGGCCGTGTTCCACTTTCCCCCAAAAATTATCTGTGTGAATTAAAAAGCTTTCTTCGCGTGAACCGTAATTTATAAATCAGAAAATGGGAGTTGCGATAATTCCCATTTGACTTGAACGCAGCGTGATTATACATGAAATAACAGAAAAACAATCTGAAACTCAACTGGTCAAAAATTTTGTTCCACAAAATCACATTAAACATCGACAGTCCACACAGAAGAGTTGACCACGACTCATCTCGTCTTCCTGGTTCACTAAAGGTCTTGGCGAAGTTCGAGGCCCAAACGTGATTGAATTTTTAAAAACTCTATAAAGTTTTAAAAGACCTTATAAAGTCGTGAGGTACAGTACTTGTGTTTCTTTACATTGGTTTGGTTCCAGCTTCACTTCAACACTTTTCCTGATGAAAACATCAACATGGTTTCGTTAAAAGAGCTCGAGGGATGAGGTCAACTCACCTCGTGTTTCATCTTTATGTTTTCTGTAATTATTGCTCCCTCAGAAATCCAGCTGCCTCAGAGTGTGAACAAGAGTTCACCTTCACACAAACGCAGACCTAAATGGTGTGTTTGATTCGTGCTGCCTGTGACGCCAGCTGGGTGGAGTTTGTCCTGACGAGACTTTAACTGTGTTCAGCCATAAAGATGGCCGACATGAAAGCCCTGAAAAATGAGGCCAAATCATCCTGATCGCCCCCTGGTGACTGGCTGCAGTACAGGTCATAAGCCCCGCCCCCCTCCATGTAAGCAGACATTAAATAAATGTTTCCACAGACGGTTTCTGTCATGTGAGGTAGTTCTTATCAAGTGATCTGTAACCTCACTAACTCCACCCGCCTGCTGCAGCACGCAGGTCAAATCAAACACCATCAGACACTTGTTAAACTCTTCCCTGTTTTATTCTGTGTCTCAGCACTAAAGGCACTTTAACCACTGAAGAGTTTTACCACAAAACGACTTCATCGAAAAAAAGTTCAGACTGGAGAACATTGTTATATTTGAGATTAAAACCCCCTGATCAGTGGGACGTCGTCAGTGTGACGTCGTCAGTGTGACGTCGTCAGTGAGGTCGAGTGGACGGAACTGGATCTTTACGCTTCGAGTCGAACCAGTCAAACTACAGAAATCTTTCTTTTCACGAGTCAACCCGGAGTTTGCAGCTTCAATGTATCGACACTCTTCAACCACACTTGTGATTTCTACGCGTCGTCTTGGAATAAAACTCTTAATTCAGTTTCGTCAGGAGAACAAAACTCCCTGAATCTAACTCCTGCAGTTAAAAGTGATTCGAGGTCGATCGACTACAACGTTTGGAGTTCTTTTCTTTTCTGTCAGAAGAACTCACAGCTCCTGTTTCAACTGACGTGAAGCTTCACTGCCTCTTGTTGCTGGTTCTGTCTTTTCTTTTGACCTGAATTGTTTCTTCCGGTCGCTGAACGTTTGCTCACGTTGGAACGACCCAAACCAGCCAAGTTCAACTACGAGCAACAGAAGAAACGGTAACAGTCTCTTAGAAACACATCTGCTACATTTGTCATGTCTTTGTGTTTGATAGGATTTTTATCTAAACTACGGCGACTCGAGTTCCTTCGGCATTTTACCAGAAAACAACCGTGTTTCCAGCCGCAGACTGTGAATAAAGACGGACGAGCCAGATCGTCATGATCGCCCCCTGGTGGCTGTCGCCAAGCAACAGAGCAGCAGTCACCTACCGATCCACCGATTGGCCGTTGGATCTTCGTCGCCCGGGACTGGAAAGACGCATTTGAAGGAGCCGACGAGATGTGGACGGCCGAGTCGCGCCGCTGCGACGCAATCCGACTTCACATGTTGCCTCTGGAGGAGGCGGAGCCTGAATTGGGCTCCAGGTCGCCACATGGCGTCACCAGCACGAGATGGCGGTGACCTTATCCGAGATATTTTAGCTTTGCTGTATCTTTATTTACAGTCTACGGTTCCAATGTTTCCAGCCTCGTTTAATTTAAATTCTCTCCGAATCAGAAGCGACGCAGCTTTTCTGGTCGACGCCTCGGAGCAGAAAACTCAGATCCACGTTCAGAAACGGATCATTTGGGGGTTTTTCGCAGTCGAACGGTCGTTGTTGCTGTGAAATGTTTTCCGGAGCTCGGCGACTCTTGGTCCTTTAAGTGCAAACGTACATGCAAACATTAAGTGAAACGTTGAATATTCATCTTCTCGTCTCGTCTCGTCCCTTTTACTCGTTTCTTGACGTGATGTCCTGGAGAAAAAAAACAGAATCAGAAGAAAAAACGTTAACATCGTCTCTTCGCTGGCCGCCGACACGAGTCCAGTCAAATCTGTTTCAGGTTGTTTTTTTCCGACTCTCACCTCCGTCTTCGCCCGCCTCCACTCGCCCATCGGCCCCGACTTCGTCAGGACTGAAAGACACAAAACCGCCGGTCAGATGTTTCCCTTCAAACATCACAATAACGTCACGACTCACGAGAATCGATTTGCGAATTAATCGTTCATCAGAATTTCAACTAGTCAAAATGACGACGTGCGACGTAACAGTTTGTGATACTTACACATAAACGTGGTGATCGTCAGGAACACGCTGGACGCGACGGTCGAGCTCCACCACACACACCTGCAGCCGAGGACACACACACTCTCAGAAAACATCAAAGTCTACAGACGCACACACACACACTCCCTCACACACACTCTCTCTCACAGTCGCTCAGGTGTGAAAGAGAAATGCTCAGAAATGAAATCAGAGTTTTACCCGGAGTAAAGAGCCGTGGCGATGAAGACGGTGAGGATGAGGAGGAGGAAGGCCTTCATCGTCAACCCTGACACAACAAAAACAAACGCATCAGAGACACAACAACACGATGATGACGAAGATGACGAAGATGAAGATGCAGCTGACCCGTGGGCTCAGGTGAGGCCTGACAGCAGCAGGCGTTGGCGTAGAAGGCAGACGGAGGCGGGACTTCAGAGAGACCGCCCACCGACTGGGCGAACCGCTCCTTTGACTGACAGATCTCAGAGCAAATCTCCTCCTGGACGAGCAGCGTCGGGGGCGGAGACACTTTGTCGGGAGGGGGCGGGGCCTCCGTCGGGTCTGAGGACAGGAGAGGGGGGGAAAGAAACGGAGTGATTCTTCGTCCTCATTTGTCCACACCTGTTACATTAAATAAGGTGTTCTAGCAGACAGTTAGCATTACCAGTTAGCATTCATGAGAGGACGGCAGGTGTGTCTGCAGACGTTTAGCGTTAGCATTAGCTGTTAGCATTTCAAGAGAGGACGGCAGGTGTGTCGGCAGACGGTTAGCCTTAGCATTAGCTGTTAGCATTTCAAGAGAGGACGGCAGGTGTGTCAGCAGACGGTTAGCGTTAGCATTAACAGTTCTTCCACCGGTCAACCAAGTGTGTTATTTTGCATACGATGAATATTCATAGTTTCAGAATTCCTCAGTGAGGGAGAGAGAGTTGATGGTTTCAGCCCCATTTCAGAGGTAAACCATGTTAAACAAATTATTACACATAGCAGATTATTTGTAGTAACTTTAACAGGTGACTGGAACTCGGGCGAGTGAAGCAACACGAATAACTAGAAGATGCGAAATTCGCGTTGCATGATTCACGTCCCCACGATGTTAATGAAACAACATTCGTGTCTTGAATCGTTGGTGTTATTTCATCACACGGAAAATTTCCTTTCCCCCCAAAACAGGCAGAACTTCACCGTATGTGAAGCTGCGGACGTCGTCCAGCTCGGTGCTGCTGCACAATCCGGACCAGGACTCGTCCAGCGGCGGCGCCGGGCCCTGCTGGCCGAGACCTCGCTCGTACTCTCTGTCCAGGTCCAGGTCCAGGTCCCGGTCCAGGTCCCGGTCCAGGTCCCGGTCCCGGTCCAGGTCCAGGTTCTGTCCCGTCCCGAACACGCCTCTGAACACGTTCTCGTCCAGCCACGACTGGCAGCTCTCGGTGACGTTGCTCAGGAGGCGAGCCAGCGAACTGCGAGGCCTCCGTCTGCGG
>NC_061519.1:27237500-27275000 GCF_022379125.1 Scophthalmus maximus
CATGATGGAAATTGCAACTGGAAGTTGGAGTCGTATAAATCAGAGCACCAATGTTTAGTGTAACGCAGCAAGAGAGTTATAAAAAATATAGATTTCTTAGTATTTGTCTAAAGGCACTATGTCTTCAAATAGCTTGTTTTGTCTGAAGTCTAAACACAAAGTCTGAACTCTGGATAACAGTTCAGCAGCAACACAAATCATGTCGGACCAATATACATGATTCAGTATCAAAAAAATGGTTTAGAATGACAAAAATATTGTTAATCGCACTAATCTCGTGGACTATATATAACAAAAAGTAGGTTATCGTGACGAGGCCTTCGCAGAGTGGAATTTGGCAAATCTATACGTGTCACGTGTTTTTAAAGTTTAGAAACCTGCAGTAGAATGATGTATTTCGCCAAATTTCTACAAAACGAATTATCGACTAATCGAGAAAACGATCAAAAGATGAATTGATAATGAAAATAATAATAATCATTATTAGTTGCAGCTCAGGTTCGATGCCACACTTTTAGTTTGTTGTTATTGTTATTATAATAATCGTTTGTATTTTCTGTGTAAATTAAAATACATTAAACAACAGATTAAAAAAACATAGATTTTAAAACGTAAAGCTTTTATGAAAACATCTTATTTTTGGTGATGTAATTATTCAGATTACGTCTTTATTCAGTTTGAGATGTTATCATGACGTGATGCTGAGGACATGAGATCATCAGATTTATTCAGTTATCTCTGACTTTTCATTTTTCCCCTCTGATGGGGGTCGTGTTGGACTCGTCCCGTCCTCCCAGAATGCCTTGCGGCCGCAGCAGGTGATGGAGCTGCTGATGTTGGAGGAAAACGCGTCGCAGGAAACGAAGATGGACCAAACCATTTTTATTTTTCTAACTGTACTCAACCCAGCTACATGTTCATATTCATATCACTAATTATGAATGCACTGTTCTTTATAAATTAATAATATATATATATAAATATTCTCTCATCCTGTTAATGAAGTTCAGACTTTTTTTTTTTTTTTTAGAATTAACTGAAGTTCGGTTATTTCATTTTCTCTACTGTTCTGTTCAAATGATATTTAATATTCTTGTACTGTTCCGAGTTTTTTATGACTTTCAGGAATATGCTGCATTGTTTCTTATTTTTTCCCAGACAGAGATATTAAAAAACAACAATAACAACTGTTCAACTGAAACACAGGAAGGAAGTGACAGAGACAAATACAAAGATTCTCAGCATGAAATAAAACTGAGAAGAAAATAATCAAATAGTAAAAAATTAAATAATTAATCTGTTTTCTTTCCGTTTTAACGTCTGAGCAGAATTTGCGGCACAAAATCCAGAACAAAGACAAATAATCCGAACTCACCGGTTTGTTTCCTCTTCTCTGCAGGTCAAAGGTCAAATCTTCTTCCCGCCGAGCGAACAGACTTCTTTATTCTTCTTCTTTTCTGGGGTTTTTAATCCAAATGCGCTTTTTACTTTTTCTCCGTTCGAAGAAAAACAAAGTGACGAGCGACGCCCGGAGCTGCAGCTGTCACCGGAGCCCCGCCCACACACCGGAAACACCGGCGGCTGTCAGAGTAAAACACACGAGACGTACAACTTCCGGTCACGTTTCAGAATAAAAGCGCACTGAAGAAAATACAATAACAATACGTTCAAGGTTCCATATTGAACCTTGCCGGTGGCGGCCGACACCGGTTACCGATGAATTTTGCAAAGGTAAATTAATTCAGAGTTAGTTTTGGTCTCTTGTATTAATATCCATATTAATCCTGTGCGATGATTATCCTTGTGTTGTTTTGACACTTACTGTACTTACAGAGACTGGACCTTATTTATTATGAAAAAAGCCAGGAAATCTTGATTTTGACAGTACTGGCCCTTTAAACCAAAGATCTACTTGTTCAGTAAATTGTTCATAATAAGTAAAACGTCTTCATAATTTAATATCTTAAAACCATGTTGTTTGTGTTGTATTTTACATCAGATACATCTGGTTTATGCATCTGTTTAGTCTTGACTGACACTTTGAGAGAAATAAAATAAGTGATTGATTAAAATCTATCTGTATCAATATTTGTTAACTGGTTTGTAAATTCAAACTTAGTTTTCTTGTAAATTCAGATCGTATTATTTTGAAAGGTAAACACCAGGACTTCCGGTGTAGGGTTCATTTACTTGACGAGGTTTAAAGTAAGTCAGACTTTTCCCAAAAACACAATACAAATATCCCTCTGGTTGATTTTCTTTTGTTTTTTTCATGCATGTATATTAATTATTATATAATTAAATACTAGTATTATCTAAGTTGAAATCAGACTTCTGGTGACCCCTGGTGGCCGTTTCACTCTGATCGGACTATTAACATTGTTACTTGCTTCAAAGATTTCAAACGCATTAATTGTTAACTTGTATCAAAATTCATTTCATGTTCATACACACACACAAAATTGTTCAACTGGAAATGTTCACATGTTTGCTGCTTTCTTGAATAGAAAAGTTTGAAGTTTCCAGCAAGCCGGAAGACGTTCAGCTGGAGTTAGAGACAAAGTGAGTTTTTTGGGGGCGACTACACGAAGGGCCCGGTGGCGGCGGCGGCGGCCTCGGGGAGGTTGGTGGCGTTCATGTTGCGCGTCATGTTGGACTTCTCTTTGAGCTTGGCCTGCAGCAGCAGGTGCTGCAGGACGCCGATCCGCACGTCCATCTGGACGTTCTCCTGCTTCAGCTTCGCCAGACTCTGCTTCAACTTCACCACCGGCGCTGAGGGGCGGAACACAGAGGCGGGGTTAGGCTACGTGATGGAAAAATCGCAAAAAAACTTGAGACGTTTCAGACGTCACGGCCTCTCTCACCTCCGTCCGACATGCTGCTGCCCTTCTCCTCCATCTCCTGCTTCACTTTCTCCAGATCCTCGCTGATCTGCAACACAAGAACATGGACGAGGTCACGGACAAGGTCACGGACGAGGTCACGGACGCTTGCCGTCTGCAGGTAACGGACCTGAGAAAAGCACGAGATCCAGACAGCCGTCGAAACCTTAACAACCTGAACGCCGGCTTTGTTTTCTTCTACAAAAGAATTTATCCTCCAAATTTTATTACCTCCACCAAGGAGCTGATGTTTTCACCCGACTGTCTAGGATTTATATATATATATATATATATATATATATATATGTATATAGTTTCTCTCTATAATAATTTTATGTCTTGATATTATTCTATCAAGAGCCTTGAGATAATGTTAGCCGTGATTTGACGTAGAGACATGTCATGCCACACGGAGGCGCCAGTGGATCAGATCAGGAATCTGTATCTTGCACATGCACGATTCGTTCACTGACCTCAGCCAGGACTCTGGTCTTCTCTGTCACTCGTCCACAGGCCTGCTGGTGTCGCTCTCTGGCCTGGTGGAAAACAACAAGTTTGGGATGGAGACATTTTTTATTTACTAAAACCAGAAGTATTTATCACAGGAACACAATATATCGAGGAGATTTCTTCAGATCCTACGATTAAAATATTTCTAAGAAAGTCATGAAAACATTAGTGGACCAGGTTTGTGTGTTTGTGTGTTTGACAACCCTGTGGGACTCCTCGGGTTGCAGAATCGAGTGTCGAGGGGCATTTACCTCGCTGAGTTTGACCAGGGCGCTGCGGTATTCCTGGATGGGATTCTCCAGCTGGTTGTTGAAGTACTTCTCTCTGCTGCTCACCTTCTCCTGAGTCTTACCGATGTCCTCCAGCAGTTTGTCCAGGGAGCTCTGTGGGACGAGGACACAAACACATCCGGGCGTCATAATAATACATTTTAAAAAACCCCGCTACCTGGAAACTCTTTCCAAGAAAAATCCTCCAGAAGTTATCCACAACAGGAGATTATGATTTCATTATCTGCACTCAGCTATATGGCTATAAGTCCAGCAGGTGGCGCTAAAGGCAGACAGACACTGCTGTTGAACAGTCGCCAGTGCTGTACAGGGGTCAGTGAACGCACCTTGGCCTCTTTGAGCGAAGACTCGATTCCCTCCCGGTGTTGATGCATCTGGTCCACGTGGATCCTCCAGTCCTGCAGAACCACACCACCAGACCAGAGTCCAGTCAGAACACAGCCAAAACAAACTGCATGATGGGAAAACTACAGCGGCATCACATACGTATTCATTAAAGGGCCCATATTATGCCCCCTTTTACACAAGTTACATTGGTTTTCAGGTGTGTGAACTACATGTCTTTGCCATTCCATGTCAAAACACCTCAAGGATCAAGCCACACAGAACCTCCTCTTTCTGTATAAACAGCCCTGTGAGACTATGGTCGATTCCAGCGCTTTCCTGCTCACTCCCCCCTCCCTTCGTGATCTGCAAAGCTCCGCCTCGCTCCTCCCCGCGTCTGCTGCGCAACTACGGCGTTGCGCTGCCCTGACAACAGTCGCACGTAACAAGGCACATACACGACGTAGAGACCCGGGAGGCCCAGAACACGTTCTCCATAATTACACACAGAGCACAAGGGGCTGGGCGATAGAACGTTAACGACACGCAGCCGCGACCGACCGCCAGCAGCTGCGAGAAAATGATGGCGTAGACGCGATCTGTTTTTCCGCACTTCAGAGGGGGAGGTGCTGCTCAGGTTGGGGGCGTGGTCACCCCAGTAGCAGGAGTCAACTTACGTCACTTGACGCCCGGGCTGTGAATTGCTCGTTTACAGACCGTCTGCACGATCAACCCAAACCACGAATCAACGACTCGTTGTTTCCTTTTCATTCTCCGGGGGCTGGCAGACACCCCAGATAACCAAATATACGTGGAGGCAGCTGAAAAGGTGCCTGGAGCATAATATGGCCCCTTTAAAACTTTTAGATTTATATCCGTCAACAAACCTCATATTATGTCCTCAGTTTTGCTCTATAATAAATAATCATGCACATTGATTTAATATTATTTAATTTCAACCCAATTCACTCTGAAGTTTTGTGCCTTTTTTTGTATTTCTTTATTTGCGAGTTTGGTTTTGTCTGATACCAAGCGCCATGTTTTATCTTTTATTTTGAAAGGAAAACTACAACATTTTCAAGCTCGACTTAAAACAAACCATAAAAATAAAACGGTAGCTCTTCACCTGCTCATCCACTGAAAATAATTTAGATTCAGGCAAATTCTTGATCTCAGCTAAACTAGTTTGAGTGCAACGGTTTCACAATAAAAACATCTGCTCAGTGAAAGGCTTTTATTGTGAAACGGTGAAAAGAGGAGCAGCAGAAGCTGAAACTGAGTCTGGACCTTGTTGTCCGTCCGGACGGTGACTTTGAGCTGAGGCAGGACTCGCTCCACCTCCAGGTACCAGTCTGCCGCGTCCACCGTTGACTCCAGGATCTCGTCTGGTTTGGAGGAAGGTTCCGCTTCCTGTTGGAGAAGACAAACGGCAGGAAGTTCAAAACAACATTTTAAATTTTTCAGGCTCTAATCGGAATCTACATCATCACGTTTGCCGCTGAACTGACAGTGTGAGTCGTCCGTAACTTCAGAGCCGCCAGATCCATCACGTTCTCCTCGTCGTCATCATCATCGGGTTCCTCCTGAAACATATGAGGAACTTTACTCAGCAGCTAGGACGGCTTCTCAACACTCAGTTCTCTTCTCCTCGTCAGCACTGAACGAGAAAAATGTTGTTCTCCTTCTGACAAAGGTACACGTAAAGCAAAACATCCTCATCGCGAACAAAGTCGGGACACTCACGATCGTCTCCTCTTCGACTTTGCCGAGCGTGAGCTCTGCGTCGTCCTCCAGCACCGACTCTTCTTCTGTGGTTTCTGTCGGGTAGGTCGGTCTGACAGAACAGAAACACAAAGTCAGGAGGTCGAAACGCCGACAGTCAGTCTGCTGTTAACATCCTGCAGAGTCAGGTAGGAACGTATAACAAGTTAAATTTTAAAATACAAATTCTATCTCTCACTGCAGGAGCCACTTCAATCCATTAAAACTCTGGCAGAGCGTTTACGACGACCCAGACGTGATGAAATAAAAAGCATTGACGACTTTTTCGAGGTCCACTTGTTTCACAAAGACGACAGCTTCGTGCTAAATTAACTGTGTGACCCCGAGGATTAAGATTAACCTTCATCATCACTTCAGAATGTTTAGTTCAAACTTTCCAGACCTGGAAAAGGAGCAGCTGATAAACGCAGGTTGGAGGTTGAACGTGGAGACTGACATCATGTCGGAGTGATCTGGTTAGAGGAGAAATGTGGCGAGTACCTTCTGAAGGAGAAGCCCCTCCTCCTCAGAGCCTCCTCCGCCAGGCGGTCCAGCACCAGGCAGACATACTCGCCGGAGCCTGACTTGAGTTTGGAGGGCGGGAAGTCAACCTTCACCCCCTGACGAGACACAGCGATGAGTCGGATTTAGTCAGTTTAACAAACAGCTGACGAGCAGGAGTCTGAGCCGATCGACTCCAGGTCAGGATCTGAATGAACGCTGGTACGTTTTATTCAATGTTACATTTTTCATTCACTAATTCTGCCGTCAAGTCACGGAGCGTCAGCAAACAACTGATGAGCCGTTAGAACAAAAGACGAGTTTCTCTGAGGAACATCTAGAGAACAAAAATACTTTATAGATCATATATGTGTCAAAGAACAGAAAACTGTCACGAGGTGAAGCGTCTCAGTCACACAAATCTCTCTGTTTGATACAGGAGCTGAAACGACACTTTATAAACTTAAAGAATGTTTTTATCTGCGCTTTCTTGCTGTCTGGGAAAAATCTGTCCCGACTCTTCGAATGTTGAGTGTGGTTATAAAGTTGGTCCTTTGTCCTAAATGTACTGAGACCGAGCGTTTCAATGAAGACAGACATTCTGTTTGTGCGATGACCACATTATTCGGAGAGAGTACCATGCACTGACCACTTGTTGATCTGTGTAACGAACCAGAAATCTCCTCGATATATTGAGCTCATGTAATAAATACTTCTGCCTTGTCGAGCTGAGCGTCACTTACGAAAGCTCGGAGCTCTGCCAGGATGTTAGACACGGTGGCGTTGGGTTCGTCGTACTCCTGCGGCTCGGTGAACGGCCGCCCCGCGGCGTTGATGAGCCACGCTGCAATGATGGTGAACATGTAGAACTGCTCGCCGGGGTTGGACGCCAGATACGGACTGGAGACGAAATAATGTCTGAGGAGGGAAAAACAAAAGAGGAGATGGTGAGAAGAAGAGAGATTCTAAACCAGTAGCTTCTCCGACGCTGTTCAAAGACTGAGGACGTCTCTGAGGAGTCGAGCTGCTGCTAACGTTTTGCTCTGCCCTTTTCTCTGATCACTTCATATCCATCGACTCAAATCCTTCACCCGCTTCAAATATAGATTCAAAAACCACCAAGATCTAAAAAGTCTTGACTGATATATCGGTGGGCTGCACGGTGCTGTAGTGGTCAGCGCTGTCGCCTCACAGCAAGAAGGTTCTGGGTTCGAGTCCCGGTTCAACCAGGGCCTTTCTGTGTGGAGTTTGCATGTTCTCCCCGTGTGTGCGTGGGTTCTCTCCAGGTTCTCCGTCTTCCTCCCACAGTCCAGAGACATGAGAATGGGGTTAGGTTCATTGGAGACTCTAAACTGACCGTAGGTGTGAATGTGAGAGTGAATGGTTGTTTGTGGCCCTGTGATAGGCTGGGACCTGTCCAGGGTGTCCGCTCAGGTTATAAGTTCATGTGTTGTATAATACTCCTGACAACAGTGAAACAGGTTTTAGCTGAGAACATCTGTGCCAAAAACCGATCGTCCGCCAGAAATTGAATATTATCTTGGTCAAACTCTCATAACGGCCACATGTACACAACTTTATGTCCGTGGTAACATCACAGATATGTCTTTGTGTAACTTTAACGTTTCTTGTGGCTGCAAGTGTTACAGGAAACACGATCCCTTAAGGTCTGAATGTCCAATATTACCCCACTGTAAGTAACATGATGATATATGGTAATGGGTTATGTATAACATAAAGAATTGGATTGCAATTATTCTCATAAGTGCATCATTTACCTGCTCCATCTGTAGATTAGAACCCATGCAACTTGTCCACTTGTTGAAATACCTTTCACATGACACGGTTCATTTTACATCACCTGGTTGTTTGTCTCACCTGCTCAGGTTCTTCATGTTGTGTTTGGCCAGAACTTCCTCCTCGTAGTTCAACACCTTCAGCTTCTCCAGTAAACACTCCATCACCACGAACACCTGGTACGCTGCTCCGGGGCCGCGGTCGTCCTCGTCCCCCCGCCTGCCGTCATCCGCCATGTTCTGCTCGGCAGATAAAGAGCCGAAGCTCAAGACACATAAACCGACGTCATCCCCTGGACTCTCTCAGACAGCTAGCTTGCGAGCTAGCCTGTGCTAGCCTGGTTTGTTTGGCTTCCTCCTCCCCGTTGTCAGGCAACAAGGCGGGGCTAACGCTAGCCGGCTAAAGCTAGCTAGAAGCTAACTGACGTTTAGACGCCAGAGAAATCACGTCTGAACACTTTTGATTGACAGTCGGAACTCGTCGACGTGTCGAGTCAGAAGACGCAGCGCTGAGGCCGTGACAGGACAGAAATCCTCTGCAGTGGCCAGCCGGATGTCACTGTTAGCTTATATAGCGCTATGGTCTGCTCACCGGTAGGACCTTCAGAATAAAAGCTTGCATGTGCAAGCTTAGCTAGTTTTCCGTTTTAGAGGGTTTTCTTCAGATTAAAAGCTTTTTTAAACAATGAGCACATTTCCCTTTTAACAATTAAACGTCGATTTATTTGAAAACTGAATCGTATTTGTAGAAATTATTTAATTATTGCTTTAGTCTTTTGAAAAAATCCACCTTTTCAACGAGTCTATTCTCCCGATTCACCAACTTAAAATTATTATTCACCCATAATACATTTTTTTTTTTAAAAATACAATAGATTTAAATTAGAAAAAGGTGAATCAATAACGGAAGTGTCAAAAATATCATTGATATGTCACAAAATATTTATATTCTCTATGCTCTAGGAGTCACTTACTTACTTTCTTAACTTTTACCTTTTCCTGGACCTTTCAATTACACCTCACAGTCTTCTTGATTGTAGAGCAGTAATTTGGCTTCAACATTATGTTTTGTTACATTATATATATATTTATATATATATTTATATATAGTCAATCTCTACACAACATAATTGAGTGATGCATGATATGAAAGAATACCACACAAAACAATATGTATTTGGATGGTGTGTGTGTGTTTGTGTGAATAATTCACATCTCCACCCTGCCCTCTGGTGAAGTGTTGGGAGAAAGAGGGGGTGTGTTTGTTTCATCTGCATGCTGCTCCCTGCCTGTCGAGGACGAGCGCAAAGGTGGAGCTCCCTGCCGACTGACTGTGATTGACAGGCCTGTAGCTGCTGCATCGCTGATGATGCTCAGCGTCCCTGCGACTCCAGCTCATGTGAACAGAGACGGGTAGAGGTGTGGGTGTGACAGTGACATTTCAAAGGGATATTCTGATGTTTTGGAATAAAAACATTAGTCAGACAGATTTTGAAAAAAGAAAAGAGATATATCTCAGTTTCATCTCTGTGCATCTCAGAGACAAATATAGATGTTCAAAAATAAAAAAAGAAAACATGGATTTAGCAGCAGTTCCCTGAATTTTAGTTGCCCAAGGATTCTTCCACCATTAAAACCTTCTTGTTATTGGAGAACCCGCGCCCCTCTCCCGGCCACAGGCCCACTCAATAATGACAAGCCCGGTGGTTCGATCCCCGGCTCCTCCAGTCAGTGTCACTGTGAAAATATATAATAGTCAAAGAGTCTATAGCAGGAAAATGTTTTTCAATCTTCTTTTTAGCGACGTGAAGCTCCACAAGAGCTCCCGCTAACAGCTAGCTTCATCTTACAAGCTAGTTCCCGCTAACAGCTAGCTTCATCTTACAAGCTAGCTCCAGCTAAACAACTAGCTCCCGCTAACAGCTAGCTTCATCTTACAAGCTAGCTCCAGCTAAACAACTAGCTCCCGCTAACAGCTAGCTTCATCTTACAAGCTAGCTCCCGCTAACAGCTAGCTTCATCTTACAAGCTAGCTCCCGCTAACAGCTAGCTTCATCTTACAAGCTAGCTCCAGCTAAACCTCTGACACAACAGTGACTTGTCAAAAAAAAGCATTACAAAGAAGAGTTTGTTTCAAAATCCACGACTACTAATGTTTCATTTCTTTTTTTGCCAATACATTCATTATAGAGATGTATTCATAAGCAGAGATCAATATCTTGTCCACTGTTCACACAGTGAGTCAGCTGTCACTTCGTCGTCGGCCACGTGTGCTGCAGCAGCTGCTGATGAATCCCGTCCTCAGGTCCTGCAGAGAGAACCTTGGCTCCATGAGATGTCGGCGCTCGGTGCAGCCAGACGTCCCGTCAGCCGGTGGCCTGGCCTCCTCTCCGCGGTGCAGTCACGCAGCAGTCGACCGACAGGTAATTGCGAGAAGAGGAAGAGGCGGATCCGTGGCTTAACCTGAACGAGAAGATAATGAGCGGCGGCGGCCGAGAGGCCTCGCCTGGGTGCCAGTGGGAAGCTTGTCAGCCCGCTGGGCGTCATTCAAAGGCTACTAGCAGCGAAATAACTGCTGTCTGAGAGTCATTATTTCCTCGGGTGCTTCATAATAGAGACCATAGGTAAGTTGTTTCAGTATTATGCGACCACACGGGGGTTGATACGGTCGTCAAGGTAATGGGGATGATTTATCTGAGCTTGTAAAGTATCATATCATGCACACATCTCTCAGGCATATCTCGTTTATCGGAAGGTTTACATTTACTTTTCTATGAAATCAATAGTTAATTCAATTACGTTTAATGTATCTCTCATATTTCTGGCTAGTTTTCATTAGATGTACCGTCTGGTTCAGTCGCCGCTTTTCCACCCGAACATCAAACAAGCTCTTACAAACTCCGGTGCACACGAGCTGCACATCCGCTGGAGACGAGCAAGAAAACCAAGCTGCACGAGTGGGAGCAGCCTCCGAGTTAAAAACACATTTATCGGCCGAAGTGTCTCGAAGGCTCAGACACTGACGGGAGACGGGAGCACCAACCCACACACAGGACGCCACTGATCCATTTGACCAGTTAGCTCGCCCTCAGTCCCAACAGACAAACATAGAAAGACTCAATTAATATTTCTGTTTTTAACAGCCTGTAACAAACACAATTTCCCATCCTCCCTGCACGTTCGCAGGCTGAACTCAATTCAATTTGATTTGTACAGTTCGACAGAGTTTTAGGGCCACGTCGAGGGGGGAAAGGGGAGACTTACGAATGAAGTCGTAATATTACGCGAAAAAAATCATGATTGTACTAGAAAAATCTAAATTTGATTCAATATTATTTTACGGAAAGTCACACTGACGACAAGAACCTTCATGTCATGTGACACTGTTCAACGTTTATTTAACGCTTTTGCTCGTTGACCCAGACTGAAGTTTCTCCACGCTCCTCATTTGAACACATGGGACGGCTCCTCTGACATTTCTCCACTAAAATGGAATGAAATGGTAAATCAGTGGAGTTCTCTGTCAATGGTAATGAAATTCAATCCTTCATTTAGCTGCGGCTGTAAATTAGTTGTGTATAAATGTCATTTCGTGGCGACAGGGTTTGGTTTTTGCACTTGCTGCAGAAACGCAGCAGATGTCTCTCAGACTCTCAGTCTTGTGATGCCGACGTCTTCGCTCATCAGACGACTGCTCTTCTTCTGTCCGAGAACACAGCACCAACACCCAGATCAGAATGAGCTCATTCATTGGTTCACCACTTGTGCGTTGTCACGTAAACTGGAATACAGAAGATGGCGGACAATGGCATAACATCTCACGTGTTCTTTGATTTTACACTTTAATAGCGTTTAAATACTGCGTTTCATTTGGTTACGGTTCGGGTTCGGGTTCGGGCTAGTTGTCATTGTACACTAACGACAAAACGACAGCACTACAATAAAAAAAGTCACAAGTCATCTACATCTAAATATCTGCCACCGGGAAAACTCCGGAGCAGAAGTTTCCGCTAATGCGCCTGTTACGGTGAACGCCAACCACCATTAAAAATGACGACCGAGAAGAAGAAGATGAGAGTACAAACAATCACGTTGCGATCTCTTAGCTGGTTGTGGCACAAGAACACGGCTTCAACCAGAGCTACAATCCTGGATTGTAGCTGGAGAGTTTGGCGTGTCTCAGGTGACGGATCAGGAAGTGTCGCTGGATGCTGGCGCAGCGCTCCAGATTCACTCGTGCTCCATGTAAGGAAATGTAAACACAGATCCGACCTGGGAAAGTGCTGATGCCTGCTCCGCTGTAGGACAGATTTGACGAGTCAATCTCAGAGAGACAAGAGACGCAGTTAGCTCCAGTGTTTCTGGCTCAAAACGACGGAGCGTTCTCGCAGGAGATGAAACCGTGGAAATGGAGCCATGGATCAGCGGCAGACGGCGCTGCTCTTGAATAGCCCGAGGCCTTATCTCGACAACAGATTGCTTGAAGAGGCCAATTGTGCTCAGCTAATGCATAACAAACAGATGGAGCTGGATGCATCCCTCCAGGGCGGCGTGTGCAACCCTTTCTCTCAGCCCCTCTCTCTCATCAGGGCTGTGGCGGCGGTGCTGCTGCACAGGACGAGGAACATGTTCATCGTGTGGCTCAGAGTCTCAGATCTGCCTGAAGGAGGAGGGAGAAATGAATTAATGTCATTTTGCTCTGCTACCTCTGAAGCTTTGATGGGGACAGTTGCCGTGACAACACGGTAACGGTACAGCACAGGTGCCCGCCGGCGATTTGCCCAGCGATATTTATGGACAGCGATACAGACGGCGGTGGTGTCATCTTTCTGAGTTTGTCAAGGTTATTAAAAGCAGCAGCGCTGAAATTAGACGCAGCAGCTGAGAACCTGCAGAGGCAAAGAACAGATCAGAGTCTGCAGCTCGTTCACACAGGATCACTCTCAACACACTGACTGAGAGAAGGTTCAGGCATTTGGATCGAGTTTGTTCTTTTGGGACGTGTCCAGATCCGGCTGCACCGAGCACATGACTTAAAAGGGTTTTCATCAGGGGAGTGTTTTTGAAATGCAATAAACAAATCACAGCATCATCTCCCTTCAAAAGCCAGCGGATCTGGGTGCTCGATCTGTCAATAACCAGCCATTTGAATTTGTCATTACTGCAAATTGTCCACTCGACTATGTGGGTGCATAAATCACTGTCTTGATAATTTGATTGAAAATAATGGTGAGATACTTCTGTATTTAACATTATGTAATAATGTAGTAATGAACTACTGAGTACTCCTGTAATAATGTAGTAATAAACTACTGAGTCCTCCTGTAACAATGTAGTAATGAACTACTGAGTAATAATGTAGTAATGAACTACCGAGTCCTCCTGTAACAATGTAGTAATGAACTACTGAGTAATAATGTAGTAATGAACTACCGAGTCCTCCTGTAACAATGTAGTAATGAACTACTGAGTAATAATGTAGTAATGAACTACCGAGTACTCCTGTAATAATGTAGTAATGAACTACTGAGTACTCATGTAATAATGTACTAATGAACTACTGAGTACTCATGTAATAATGTACTAATGAACTACTGAGTATTCCTGTAATAATGTAGTAATGAACTACTGAGTACTCATGTAATAGTGAATTATAATGATTACGGAGTAGTCCTGTATTACTGTAGTAATGAACTACTGAGTACTCATGTAATAGTGAATTATAATGATTACGGAGTAGTCCTGTATTACTGTAGTAATGAACTACTGAGTACTCATGTAATAGTGAATTATAATGATTACGGAGTAGTCCTGTATTACTGTAGTAATGAACTACTGAGTACTCATGTAATAGTGAAGTAATGATTACGGAGTACTCATATAATAGTGAAGTAATGACTACGGAGTACTCATAATAATGTAGTAATGAACTACTGCATACGCATTCAATAATGTAGTAATAAACTACAGAGTAATCATGTGATAATGTTATAATGAACTACTGCGCACTCATGTGATAATGTAGTAATGAATACTGAACAGTCAGGGATGAGACTGTTACTAGTTTGTTTGTACTTTTGAAGATTTTTGCTCCAGAGCTTTGGTGGATTGGGAAAGTTCTTCCTGTCGTCTTTTCCGAACCACTTTTCCTGAACCTCAGTGGAAAAAGTCATGAGGTTGAGGAAAGGCGTCAAGGAAGATTCATAGGACTGAGAATGTTTTGCTCTCGCTCCTGTCACTCATTTTTATCACCATGACTTGTGACATCAGATGTAAATGATTAACAGTAACAGTAACTTACATGATGACTTGTGTCTCTTCTCGCTCATATTCATACTCTTCTTCTTCTACTTCAGATTTAATCGTTGACATTCGTGCATGGTGCGTCATGTTAAATATCGCTGCAGCAAAGAATTGTGGGTCGTCTATTTCTCCTTTCCTTCCAGTGTATCCTATGCTAAAGGAGATAGGAAAGGAAGCACCAAAGCACCTTTTCTATAAGCATTTAAAGACAATTCGACCCCACCCCTTGTTTTATCGTCTTCCATGTTGACAGCGTTTATGATGCATCTGGCTAGTTTGATTGGCCCCTTTGAGGAAATCAGGGCCCCCAGTATTTGTTTTAGGGCCAATAAAATCACATTGACAAACTGCTGCTGTGACCTCCGGCCACACAGAGACGAGTCGTTCTGTAAATTGCCTCCAGAGCGAAGCGGAATGAAATGATTGGCATTTCATTTAGAGGCCGATGGCGGCGGAGTGGCAAATCTGCGGGGCGCCACTGACTCAGTTGCTTACGTGTCGTATCAAATTCGTTCATATTAGATTTTTGGAAAAAGCAGCAGCCTTAGGATATCATGAGAGGTGGAAAAGTTAAATATTATATCTACAAGTAAAGATCCTATGATTTTAATATTTCTAAGATGATAATTAAAACATTATTGGACGCGAGGTAATTAAAATTTAGTGCTGTGGCCAAATAAAAGCTAAACTAAAATCAAGAAAACATTCCATGCAAATGTGAAGTCATCCCCGTTGATGCAATGATCAAAGGATCAAAGACACACACGCTCCTGTGATCCGTGATCTCATCGCATATAAGAGGTGGTGAATCCTCTCAGAATCTCCTTTGAATTACAGCAGACACACACAGAGGCCAGACACTGAGTTACTTGACCACGTGAAAATACAGAACCGGACCGAGACCACCACCCGGAAAGACGAGCACATTTCCTTGAGGAACTTTTGGCAGAAACGTAAGGCGTGCTCGATAAAACTCTGGACCTCCCTCATCTGCTCCAGAACAGAAAACCTGTCGAGTCAGGGATCAGCTGCAGTTGAAGGTGAGCGACAACTCGTCAACTATCCAGAGATGAGAGGAAACTGATTCGATTTTCTGGTCCAGACTTCTCGGAGTGAAATAGCTCGTGGGAAGGTTATTATTCAAGAGCATTCCAAAATTGTTTAGGACTGTATGAATGAGACTTAATAATAAGGTTTATAATAGAAAGAGTTATATTTATTTTACCTGGCATAATGCAGGCTTAGTCAGACACAAGCACAGGAGAAATGGAGTTATGATAAATGGCCTTTAAAACATATTGTTATTATGTGAATTGAGGATTAGCTGACAACTAGCTAATAACTGGTTACTGCCTACCTCCTTAAAATGTTGATATGATGCAGTCGTTGCTTGACACTCCTCTCACTTGGAGGCCTGCAGTGTTAGAAGTGTAAGTCTGTTTGCTTCAATAGTCACATTATGTGAAAGATAATGTTTGTAGCTGAAGTATGAAGGAGTAGATGAGAATTTTAAATGGATTAAAAGTGTGAAACTGTGACCTTTTAACATTCCCTCCATTCATTTTAATGGAACTTCCAGCATTCACACCAGTAATTCAGTTAAAAAGAAGTAAGGATTGAATTGTCTCAAGTGAAATATTGTATTGGAACTTAAAAGATTGTGTACTTTCTGAAAAAGAACATCTCCTGTAGATGATTATTTGTAAATAGCTTTATAATTTTTGTATTCTTGCACAAAGTTCTCTCTGAGGAAACACCATCACATCACTCTTGTGATTTCTACTCCCCGTTTGAGCATCTAGTCCAACTTACCTTTAGTTAAACTGGGGCAGAATGAATTAAATGGCCCAATAGTTCAGGCCTCTCAAGTCAACACATCTATGTTCAAGACCAAAAATATCAATGCTTCTGTTCTTAAAGCATTTACCTGAAGTCTTTTTTTTTCCAGGCTGATTCTCTTCCTGGAACAAATCATATTCTCTACAGTTTGATGATGGGTGGAAACAACAGTCGTTCCTCAATGAGAGGTGAAATGGCGCGGAAAGTAATTCAGCTGGAGCGGAAAACCTTCTCTTGTTCCATCTGTCTGGATCTACTGAAGGATCCGGTGACTATTCACTGTGGACACAGCTACTGTATGAGATGTATTAAAACCCACTGGGACATAGAGGATGAGAAGAAGATCTACAGCTGCCCTCAGTGTATACAGACATTCAGAAAGAGGCATGTCCTGGTGAAAAACATCATGTTGGCTGATTTAGTGGAGCAGCTGAAGAAAACTGCACTCCAAGCTGCTCCTGCTGATCACTGCTACGCTGGAGCTGAAGATGTGGCCTGTGATGTTTGTATTGGGAGAAAACGGAAAGCCGTCAAATCCTGTTTGGTTTGTTTGGCCTCTTATTGTGAGAAACACCTCCAGCCTCATTATAAATCCTTGACCTTTGAGAAGCACAAGCTGGTGGACCCCACCAAGAAGCTCCAGGAGAGCATCTGCTCTCGTCACGATGAGGTGATGAAGATGTTCTGCCGCACTGATCAGCAGTGTATCTGTTATCTCTGCTCTGTGGAAGAACATAAAGGCTACGACACAGTCTCAGCTGCAGCAGAAAGGACCGAGAGGCAGAGAGAGCTCGAGCTGAGTCGACAACAAATCCAGCAGAGAGTCCAGGACAGAGAGAAAGATGTGAAGCTGCTTCAACAGGAGCTGGAGGCTGTCAATGGCTCTGCTGACAAAGCAGTGGAGGACAGTGAGAAGATCTTCACTAAGCTGATCCGTCTGGTGGAGAAAAGAAGCTCTGGCGTGAAGCAGCAGATCAGATCCCAGCAGGAAACTGAAGTGAGTCGAGTCAAAGATCTTCGGGAGAAGCTGGAGCAGGAGATCACTGAGCTGAAGAGGAAAGACGCTGAACTGAAGCAGCTCTCACACACAGAGGATCACAACCAGTTTCTACACAACTACCCCTCATTGACACCACTCAGTCCGTCTACACACTCATCCAGCATCGACATCCGTCCTCTCAGGTACTTTGAGGCTGTGACAGATGCTGTGTCAGAGGTCAGAGGTCGACTACAGGACGTCCTGACTGAGTCAGAGACAAACATCTCACTGACAGTGACTCAAGTGGATGTTTTACTGTCACAACCAGAGCCCAAGACCAGAGAGGAATTCTTAACATATTCACAGGAAATCACACTGGATCCAAACACAGCAAACAAACGTCTGTTATTATCTAAAGGAAACAGAAAAGTAACAAGAATGAGAGAACAGTTACATTCTAGTCACCCAGACAGATTCACTTATTGGTCTCAGGTCCTGAGTAAAAAGAGTCTGACTGGACGTTGTTACTGGGAGGTGAAGTGGAGAGGACGAGTTGATGTAGCAGTCACATACAAGAATATCATCAGAGCAGGGAACTCAGATGAATGTGCATTTGGATGTAATGACAAATCTTGGGCGTTATATTGTCTTGGAAACAGTTATAAGTTTTCTTACAACAGTATCGACACTCCAGTCTCAGGTCCTCGATCCTCCAGAGTCGGAGTGTACCTGGATCACAGTGCAGGTGTTCTGTCCTTCTACAGCGTCTCTGACACCATGACTCTCCTCCACAGAGTCCAGACCACATTCACTCAGCCGCTCTGTGCTGGAGCTGGGATTTATAGAGATGGATCCACAGCTGAGTTCTGTAAACTAAAATAGACTTGAATCATTTAAAGAGCAGTCACCTCAACTGACTTTTCTCCACATGAGAGTTTTATACAAATCTTAATGTGACTCAAGCTTCAAAGAGTTTTTCTCTTGTTGATGCTTTTATGTGTAAAACTGTTTGGACACTGGATCAATAAAACAGATCATTGATGTGATGAGAGCTGAACACTAAAGTGTAGTTCTACTAGTTGGTGTGTGACGCTGCAATTCTTTTAACTTTGCTCAACAGTTTTTTTTGCTTTGCGATTTTCTGAATGATGTTGGGTCAAAACATCTTTCTATTCTGCAGCTACAATATAAATGTTCCAGATGTCTCAGGTGTTGGACAATTTGTCTCCAAGGTTCAAACAAAACAGTGAGAATCAAGGTTCTCTCTTTCTGCACCCCACATTACTGTATAGTTCTGCCTTCTGTTGAATTACATCTGTGGTTTATATATATATATATTCAATTTGTTATGTAATGAATCTCACTGCATTAATCTTATCTGTTTTGTTCCATTTTATCAAATTTTTGTCTTTTATTTTATAATGAAGCATACCCATGTGTTTCTCTACTTCCTGGTATCTGTCTGTGGTCTTATGTAAAGTACTTTGATCTTCCATGTTGTTGAAAGATGATAGAAAATAAATCAGTCATGAATCAATATATCCGGCTTCTGTCATTTGTTACACATGCTTTACTTTTATTTTGAAGTGTTTCCAGTATTTGTTTTTTGCCCAATTTTCTTCACTTAACATTGAAACAGTCACTTCAAGAAAGTGGTGGTTGCCATAGAGACACAGTTGAATATTTTAAAAGGAATATTAAAATATGTGACATTTGCAGCCATATGTGTCATTTATATCTAGATAAATATAGATTTATATTTAGATACCAGATATCTAAGGCTGTTTTAATGTGTGAAATGTGTTCGCATCATAATCATCATATTTTCATACGATGTCTTTGGTTCTGAAACATATGAGACATTAAAGGTTTGGCGAAAACAAATGTTCTAAAAAATAATATTTTGCACCACTTGAGATTAACAAGTGTAAGTTCAAGAAACAATCCTTTTGTGATTCTTTATATTTAATCATTGCTAAACAATAAATGCACTTTTCATTTCCATCCATTTCATTTTCCATCTGAACAAAGTCCACCCGTGAAATATTTCAAATATAATTTTAACTTCTCTGTTTCAAAGTATTGGAGAAACAATGACATTTCTAGCTTTGTTTTGGTCTCAGACTGTGAGTAAAGATGGCCGACGCTTCCTCCCGTTGTACAAAAATTAAGCCCAAAATATTTCTAGATTCAAGCGCCGCCATCTTGTGCTGGTGACGTCATGTGGAGTCAATCATGATGTCTCAGCCCCGTTTTTTATATCATCAAATAACCAATGAAAAGCAAAGTGATCAGAAACATGAACACGTGAATGAACATCATCAGTGTGAGAAGAATGACCTCACATGACGTGGAGGGGGCGGGGCTTATGACCTGTACTGCAGCAAGACACCAGGGGGCGATAATGATGATTTGGCCTCACTTTTGGGACATCAACGGGACTTCATCATCACACAACTCTGCCAAATTGTAAATTGTTTTCACGCTCCCCGTCTCCTGATTCCGAACCTGTTCACACTTGTGTATTTTTTCCACACAAAACTCTACAGGCTCATGACTGCAATCAACGTTTTTTAATTTGGGGCCATTATTTTCAGGCATGTGCATAGAAACAGGGATGTCCGGTTGCTTTGGTTCGCTTTTTTTCGTTTAAAGGTGCGATAAACATACAGATAAACTTTCATTCCTTTCATAACCAGCTCGCACACATCCATAGAAATCAGCCACAGAAACGTCGACGATGTCGCTGCTAGACAAATAACTTTATTTCTTTAATAGTTGTGGACAATGTAAAGTGAAGCGACCACAAGAGGGCGACAGACACGACAGGAATCAGAGAGTGTGAACACGATGTCGGGCTGAATGAGCGAAGTGAAACAAAATGGCTGTTTATCATTAAACCCCACAGTGTGTAATTTTTTTAATTTTCTGGCGGCATCTGGTGGTAAAGTGTCAAACCGCAACCAACTGAGCGACCGACAGGGGACACTTTATGGTGGCGCACCGCCGATTTTATTTCCGGTTTCCGGCAGCGTCTGAAAGTTCAACGTGAACGCGACGTATTCTGGACGTTCAGTTCAACAACCGTATTCAACACGATGTAGAAACATGGAGACTCACACGGAGGTCGGTCCACCTCATGGAACTATATTTAACTCATATATGAACAGAGTTATGGACAATATATTCAACTTCTGTGAATAAGTTATTCTAGATGTTACACACTGGAGCTTTAAGGTGAATATATCCGCTGCTACATCCCGTAGCTTCTCATCCTGACCAGCTCTCCTTCTGCTCACGTCGACCTCCGCCATCACTGACGTCGCTTTGCTCTGACTTCATCTCTCTCACACCAGCCTGATGTCGAGTCCACGTTCTCTCCTTTTTTCTCAGCAGGCGTCTCAGAGACCAGCTGAGGCCTTCGAGGACCAGTTTCACCTCGCTGCGTTTATGGCAGGACGCGAAACTTCACAACTTCAACATTCTTCCCTTCGTCCTTCGTCCTTCGAGGCTGATAAGAAGTGTTTCTCAGCCTCTTGACATCTGTCTTTCTTCCCTCTAAGCTTTAACCCTCATCTGCACTTTGAGCCCCGGTTACTCGTCACAACACAACCTCACCTCACGTCTCTGAAGTGTGGACTCACGAACACATCTAAAACCTGAAACCTAGAAAACAGACGATTCTCACGTTCACGTCTGAGTTTGTGTTTGAATGGTGTGATTGTTAAAACCCGTCGACAGATGACATGTGGCTCAGTCACCTGACGTGAATTTTGCAGATTTAATAAATAACCAGTTCATATAGTGATATTTTGTTTCCAGTGGCAACAACCTCTTGTGTTTTAATACATTCACACTAAATTAAAATGTCCATCATTGTTGTCAACCAATCACAGACGAGTGTCCCGCCTCCTCTTCATTGTCAGCGCTGTCATATCACGTCATATCTAATTGATGTAATCCCTCTAACCGATCCGGGTGGCGCCAGCCTCCTCCACAGGCCCCTCCCTCTTTGTTTCGGGGCCGACCTCGGTGTAGGCGACCTCCGGGCAGGGCTCCTCGGCCTCGGCCTGGAGCTCGGCCTCGGCCTCGGCGCCCTCCTGGCCCTCGGCGACGGCCCTCTCCTTCTTCAGCTTGATGCGGAAGGTCTCTTTGCTCGGAGCTTTCTTGGCGATGTTCTCCTTCAGCCGCTCGCCGGACTGCTTCAGCCGCTCGCCGGCCTGGTGCATCTTCTCCCGGCGCTCGGGGGGCATGACCTTCTCGCCCAGGTTGTGGAACTTGGTGCCGAGGTTGCCTTTGGTCTTGTTCATGCTCTCCTTGGAGAAGGCGGCCTTCAGGCTCTCAGTGCTCTTCACGACGGATTTCTTGAGGCGGGTGGCCCGCGAGGAGTCCGTCTCCTCCACGCTCAGGTACTCCTCGTCGGAGGAGAGGTCGGCGGGGACGTCGTAAGAGTCGGGCTCGATCTCCAGCCCGTCCAGGCCGAGTCCTTTAGGAGACTTGGTGACGGCCACTGATGGGACCTCTGTCTCACCCTGCGGAGAGGAGCGCACATGGGACAGTTTTAGTATCAGGGTAGCAATGGAAAATTCAAATATTCTGTCTCACAATGTTGAAGGAGATAAAAAGATCCGCCCCTTTGTCCGGGCCACGACAAAACGTAATGGATGTTCCATCCTTGCACCAAGTTTGATGGAAATCAATTCACTCATTTTTTGCTTAAAACAAACAAACAGTTTGTGGATTTGATTCATCAACGGATGAGTTCTTAACTTCAGTCTTGATCTGGATCATGAACTTAGTTAAGGTGGAATTCTGAAAAAGTCTTTTGGTTTTTCTCTATGGGCTCTTTTTTATTATATGTATGTATTTTTGGAGGAGTCTCTGGTCTTCTTCTGATATCCTGTTTTATTCTGCTCGTTTTCTGTTTAGTTACTTATTCATGATCCTTGGTGATTTTGTTACGTCTTGAAGAAACAAGGATAGATTCTCTTTCACTCAGCTACGACACAACGGCCTATTTATTCCTTCAAAAGAAAAAAACTCACCACAAACACAGTGAGTGGAGCGACTGACGCTTTCTCTATCTCCTCTTTGTGATCAGCACCAATCAACTTGAGCCTTTCTTGGAATTATCTCTGTAATTTATGGCAGAAAATCGGCTAATTCTCAAAAAATCACAAGGAAATTTTCAGTGAATCAGCTGGAAAATACAGGACTCGTTAGTGGACGTATCAATTTGACAAATCAGACAACGGCCCTGCAGCATTTCAGCCGAACTCGTGGAGTCTTGCTTTGATGGTGTTCAGCCTCGGTCGTCCCCACAAACTAAAATCCATTAACGTCTCTAAAATGACACATTGTCCTCTACTGTCCGGTCCTGTGAACATCCGCGGCTGCCGTCGGTGTAAACCAGCAGCTCTTCATCTTTTTCTTATTACCGCCAACTGTCCCCACAGCCTCATTATTCAGCCGCTGGCGTCGACCGCCTCTAACAAACCGTCTGTTGCTTCCTGTTAAACGGCCGCGGCTGAAGCTCTATATTAGGAGACGAACAGAGGCCTCGGAATAAACCGACAGGACATCAGTCACGAGGAAACTCGACACCGCCACTGTCTGCTCTGCAGGAAGAGAATATTCCGAACCCGGGAAAAATAAATGGGTAATATGCTTATTAAGTATAATTATGTGTGAAACAATAATTATTTTCATCATCATATTAAAAATAATAAATATATAAATCCACTTTGAGAGAGAACTGGTGACATTGTTTTTAATTTACTGACTTCTAGTGTTCCAAGAGCTGTCGAAAAGCTGCTAAAGCTAACAACCAACATTGGGGGGCGCCGCAGCGTCGAAGACGAAAAAAGCCCCCCCAAAAAAATTTCTGGCGGCATCTGGTGGTAAAGTTGCAAACTGCAACCAACTGAGCGACCGACAGGGGACACTTTATGGCGGCGCACCACCGATTCCATTTCCTGTTTCCGTCAGCGTCTGGAAATTCAACGTGAACGCGACGTATTCTGGAGCGTTTAGTTCAACAACCGTATTCAACAGGACGAAGAAACATGGAGACTCACACGGAGGTCGGTCCACCTCATGAACTATATTCAACTGATCACAGAGTTATGGACAATATATTCAACTTCTTCTAAATGTTCCTCCTCACATCCCTCCACCGCTCACTGAACTAAGCCAAGAGTTCATCTGAGTTGAGACGTCGCTGGTTGGCACGGATGGAATGAATCTACTTTACTTCTGATACTTAACTTGATTATTCTCCGGTTGCTCGTAAACAGAAACCTGGACTGGACCTCGGATCTGATGATCCAGAGTGATGCTGTTCAACGTGTGATTGCTTCTTCTATTGAGCTTTGTTGAACCGTCATCAATTGTTAAAGGCTCTAAAAAAAAAATCACCTATCCCCACCAGCGTCTTATTGAGAGGGATTGATCCGACGTGAACATAGTGGGTGGCTGATAATCTAGTTAGTCCGTTTCTGTGGCAGCCGACAGTATTCAAAGCCACCATATTGAATTTGTCTTTGATAAGCCACAGTGACTGTTGAATGATCCAATCAAATCTGAAGGATTGAATTCAGCACCTCTCCCAAAACACTCCAGATGTAAAATTATCCAGTAATTCACGAGCGAAAGGCAAAGAAATAAAAAACATCAAACCATAATTAATCAAATGTATTTTTTTCATCAGAAACATCTGGTGAACTCTCAGAACTATGATGTCGTACAGCCACCGAATATAAGGATAAAATATTTTTGATGGATCAATAAATCATTTAAACGACACGAAAAAAGAATATTCTGGGGTCTATGGATCGCTTGTTTTTAACAAACCATTTTCTAAAAATATATATTTGCGTCACAATCCATTTATCCTACTTTTCTGTTCCTGTTTTATTACTAAACCCCAAATTTTCAGATTTCACTGGCAAATCCACACTGTTTAAACTTATATTTCTGCTCGATGAATCACCTAAAGGATACATTGGTGGACTTGCTGGTAACTGAATGTTTTCTAGTTCGAGTTCCTTAAAAGCAGATATCTAACACTTTGACCCATCAGCTGCGTCCAATCCTCCGCTCACCTGATAGATGACGACGCGGAACTTGTTGCGGGTGAGCAGCTCATCCTGCGTCGATTCAACCTTCTTCACTCGCACGTTTTGCTTCTCCACCCGCGACCGCACCTCCTTGACGTTGGCGCTGACCTTGCGTGTCTTCTGCAGGAGCTTCTCCACCGTGCCGCTGGTGTCGTTGTGGTCCTTGGCCAGCTTCAGGACGTCGCCCTGGATGGTCTTGATGCTGCTCTCCAGCTCCAGCTGACGCTCCTCCATGCGTTGCTGGCCAGACTGGACGTTGTCGATGATGCCGGCCACGCGCTCCAGCAGCGACAGGATAGTGAGGGCGCTGATGGGGTTTCCAGCCTCGTCCTCCACCCCGACGATCTCCAGCTTCTCCTGGACGCCCGCCGTGCGATACTTGTGCTGATCCATTGAGGTGTTTCGATGGGTCGTGTCTGAAATCTTAAATGTCTTGGTTCCAATTTGTTCGAAATGGCAGACGTGTGGTTTAGTATGGGGAAGGGGAGCAGGACCGTTGGGGTTACCAGCAGGGAGACCGGAGAGTGGCAACACCCAACTGCTGTGACCCAAACTCAGGTTTGGCAACAGGGGAGAGGGGAAACTCCACCTACCCTTTTTAGAAAAGTCCCCAGGACCCAAAGGGAACTTGACTTCAGCCCTCGTGTGCGGAGCAGCAACGCTCACACGAACCCCACAGCTAAAAATAAAAAGTATTTGAAAGGCGACACTTGGACATTTTGGGCAGACGCTAAGCAGGGTAGGATGGAAATCCCCACCCACTTCCCACTCTACTATGTTAGACCCCAACAGCCTGATTCATAATTTTCCATTATTTGCTCAAATGTTAACGCGAGCAGCTGCGAAACTTGTACATCAGCAGCAGCAGCTCAGGCGTCACTCTGCAGCGACAGATGCAACGAGGCCACAGTTGTCTGGTTAGATTACACATCGCTGGAATGTTTGAGGGAATTAAACACTGCGGCTCTGCCCTTTCCACTTCCCTCTGGAGGAGCAATCAGTCCAAACATTGACTCAGACTGAGATCTGAAGCTCTGTATAGAGATGACGGACAGTGCGAGGAGCGTCGGAGAGACGCTGGGCTGCTACTCGCTCTTCTCAACTGTCACCGCGTGGAGGGATTCATTCATCCTGAGCATTATTTATTTGATGAAAGTACAGCACGATGATGGTCTCGCTCACAGTTTGGCTGCACGAAACCAAACTCATTAAACCTTGTGAAGCAGCTGGATTCATATTTCCAGGCCACAAGCTATTCTCTCTGAACCACGGTGATTCTGACCGACCGGCGTCACTGTGAGGGAGGATTTTTATGGAGACCATGTCGTCCATCTTCATGGTAGCTCCCAAAAGTAAAGCCAAACCATCTTGATCGCCCTCCTGATGGCGAGCTGCAGTATAGGTCATAAACCCCGCCCCCTCTACGTACAGCTTCATTTATGCTCAATGTTTTAAACATATATACAAAGAGAAAGAGCGTCCTGTCCGCACTCTGCGTTCATATTTGTGCACATCTTCCGAAAAGCTTTCTGTGCGTTCACACCGGAAGCAACGCAAATTATTTGCGTGAGTAGATTACGTACCAAGTAAATACAAAGACGTGACTAGAAGCAAATTTGGCACCACTGACGTCAGGCGACGCAAATCATGCGAAGACGCAATATTTAACGTCAGTCGCTTCAGTCGGGGATTAGCGTGAGGCGTTGACGAGATAGCCAGTTAGCGTTGAGATCCTCCCTACATCACTGTCGTCAGAAGTCCTGACGTCGTACCAGAAATGGAGGATCACTACCATCGCTGTGTGTGGGCAGCCTGACACGAGGGCTTGGCAGGAAGAGGAATATTGGCATTTTTCGAGCGAGTAAAGCGGCGAAAAAAAATTGTCCAGTGTGAACGCACCATTGTGGAACGGAGCAGTACCACAGGAAGTCGTTGGGGGCAGTGTTGCCAGTAGCTAAAGCGATGAAATTTCAAGAATGTCGATTTTTTATTTGGAAGAAGCGACTTTGGTCATGATCTGCGTATGGCTAACGATTGCAGGTGATGCTGATCACATGATGTCATTTAGCCTCGTGTTTGCCAGAGTTAGCGGCTAATATTATTCCTGCACAAGTCTCTGATTAACAAGGATTTTCAAATTGACACGTGAGCTACACAGTGTGATGTTTCAACTATTTGGCATCAATGTGCACGTGATGTTGTTGTTGCTAACATATGCAGATGATGGAGACGTCTATAAACTACGAGGAGTTTCTGTTTCTATTCTTTTTCTGTTATTCACTGTTGTCATGTCTTCACTAATTGACACACACTTTCCCTCCTACGTTCAGTGATGTTCAGAGAGGAACTCCAGCCGACGGTTCCACTTCAGGCAGGATCAGGGACTTTTTTAGTGAATGAACGTTAGAAGACGATGGACTTTTGTTTTTTCAGTGTGGTAGTTTGGAATTGACGGATGATTGAATCTGTTCGACTGAAACCAGCAGCTGCTCCTGTCCCTAACAACCTCTCCCCCCAACCCACTCCCTATAACTCTATATTTACCAGGGGCCCTGCCTCTGGCAGCATTGTACGACACACACATTGGTTATTTTCATGTGGAGGCGGTGACCTCTGCTCTGGTTCTGGCTTCTGCAGACGAACGGTTTTTAATTAGACAGAGAATCACTTCATGATTAAGCCCCTCCTCTCACAGGTGGGCGGGGCATCATCTGTCTGATCCAAGTTTTGAAACTGGCCCCGGTGATATACAGTACATTCAGTACTTACAGGATATTTAAATGATGATTGGAATTTCACATACGAGTGGCAGATATCAGGGATATATTTGGATATTTGAATACTATTGGTGTCCAACGCATGTGTCCTGTTTATTTTACATCAGAGTCGTGACGTGAGCACAAGTTAAACCAGAACCCAAGATATGTTTCATTCGTAATCTGTCTGGTGAACCTAACGTCGGCCTGATAACCTGAACTACAAATCAACCGTCTCAGTTCACTGGTGAGTTTTCCTATCCAGCTGCGTGCGACATTGTCAGGACCATGAATAAAGTTCTTCATATGATATGAAAAGAACTCAATTCAATTCAGTTGAAGCGACATTCGAAAGTGAAATGTAGAAGAACCACTTGAAATAATTTTTTATATCTGAAGTCAGCTGAAGATAATTTCTCTCATCAGAGAAATATCAGCTAATAAGAGTCCTTTTTTGTTGACACGTCAGAAAAGTTAGTTTGCACTAACTTTTATTTTCTTTCACTTTCATCATGTGCCAGGAAAGGTAAAATCTTCACTGTCGACATGAGAAGATGCTGTTCACTTTATGATGTGAGTATTTATTATGGAATCAGGTCACAGTGACTGTGTGGAGGAGAAAACACAACAGGCTTCTGTCTGTGACACACACACACACACACCCACGGTGAACACATATGTAAAACAACCTTCACGGGCTGCCGAGAGAGAAAGTGTTACATCTGGACTCTGATGTACGTTAAAAAAAACATTTGCTTTTTTTATTTTTGGCAGAGACCAAAATAGCCTCTCAAAGTCTACATGCAATGAATATTAACATGTCAAACACATTCTAGTCACATTTAGAGAAGTTACGGCTGCGATGGTCGACAACAAGTAGAAACACGTTGCTCAGCGGGGGGGGGGGGCTGGCCTACGACCTGAAGATGTTACAGAAAAAAACTCCAGTGACAGGAAATAAAAACTGGAGAAACACACAGAGAAGACAAACCTCCCTGAACTTGCATTCTGCACCTCTGCGCTGGAGTTTCACTTCCTGGTCCACAGACTCTCGCGTCGAGGACGAAGCCCGAGATGAAGCGGCGTCCCAGTGATCGGAGTCAGGACCTTCCAGTGCAGGTAAATGACACGCTGCCTCTACGAGCCCATCACAGAATAATGACCCGGAGCCATGAAACACAATCATTATCAATGCTAAACTGCTAGATAAACTTAGCAAACAACCCCCCCCCCTCTCGTAGACCGCTAAGTGGGGTCCGCTGGGGCCGAGGTCACGCCGTCTTGGCCCCATGTTCAGTTCAGCTGCTAGACGTCGCTTTGCTTTGGCTTCCTCGAGCCACGAGGGCCAAGGCTTCTCTGGAAGGTCCGGCTCATGGGGGCAGCTGGCGAACTGCTGTGGCTAGCAGGTTTACAGTTTGATACGTTAGCTACCTGGGTACGTGCTAGCTCGCATACCACCAGACAGCTGCTAAACGCTCCAACACAGGTCAATACAATTAGGTGTTTGAACTCTTCGGCTCTCTGGTACCTCAGAGGTCTGTAAAGATGGTTTCCTGTTGGTCGATTCACCAAACCCAACCCAGTTCTTCCAACTGTTTAAAGGGGCATTAAGCGATTCTGAAGCAGCAATACACGTTTTGTAAAAATAAGCGAATATTTCTTCCCTGTCCGTTAGTTGTCCTGGTTTCCGGCTGAGCCCAGGCTCCGTAAATCGATAAGCAAAGAAATGGTGCGGACTCGTCGACACCTTTAGAGACGTGCTAGCAGGTGGTGTTGCAACTCCGCGGTTTTGGCCAAGTAGTTAGAGCGTCGGACTCAAATACTCCGTTCATCTCCAGAGCAGTAAAATAAAATAAACAACAAAGAGTTGAACAAGCTTTCTCCAAAATCGCTTACTGCCCCTTTAATGCTCAGGTGAACAAACCCTTAGGCCACTGCGGCTTCCAGACATTTTAGCTTCTTGATTTCCCATTTATTATTATTTCCAAACTTATTTAATAACCAAATGTTAGTTCTCTTGTGTTCAGAGCAAACTCTTTTGTTCCCTTTTTGGACCAGTTTGGACGCATGAATAAAGCAGCCAACCCTCGCGCTAACTTAATTTGGAGTTAAGTATAACCATTACCTGGAATGCAGTAACGGATACATATTTTCGTAACAACCTATTGTACCGTATGACTCCGATTGCCAACAATAACTTTCTTTAGAAAAAAATCATCAGTGTGAATTCTGAACACACCAGAAGTTCTTCTTCTCTTAATCCAAGGGTCAGTTTTAGATGGTTCTACTCTCTACGATGCTAAAGGATGTAAATGGCCGTAGAGGTAATGTATAGATGTTTTTCAATGGAAGGTCCTGATTCAGAAAAATCCAGCTCAGCTGTAATTTCAGAAGAAACAGAACATTCAAAACCTTTCTGAGTAAACGTGGCAGTGCTCACGTCGTTGGAACAGATCGACCTTAAACCACCGGCAGCAGATAGTCGTCCACAGGTCGATTTGTCAATTGAAAATTCTGATGCCTGGTAAAGTTTTGACATTCACATACAACGTGATCACGTCGACATGCACAGGACAGAATATCCCATATGACGGGAACGAGTGAGGTTGAGGTTAAAATACTGAGCAAGAAAAGAACATGACAAATACAATAAATGGCTGTAGTCGTGTGAAGGAAATTAATTTGACAAAAGTCAATTTATGACTTGAGCTGTTGAGGCGAAATCACTGGATGCCACTGGGACAAGGTCCGTTTGTGATTGATGGACCGTACAGTGATTGGTTTTGTTGTAAAACATAAATTCAAATTCGGCTTCATCATCATCAACAACAAACGTGAATAAGCTGATGAGAAGCGGCTTTGCTTCGGTGGGATTTACACCACAATTTATCACAAGTCAGTTATTAAGTTCCTGACAATTTGCGTTTGAGACATGACGGGACTTTGAAGAAGAAACTTACGACTCGACGTAAAGAAAATAACGGGTTGTGTTACACTGATGACGAGGGACACGACACGGAACAACGGGGGTTCTCTGTGCTTGTAATGTCTCGGAGAGAAGCGAAGGCTAAATTAAAACAAATGGGGAAAAAAGACATTCAAAAAGAAAAAACCCTCGATTACAACCATCTCAGCAAACAAGACTTCTTCCTTTAGACCATATTCACAGGGCGGCCATTTTCCTCTGACATCACACTCAGTTGTGATGATGAACACAATGTACTGTTGTACTGTTGTTACGCTGGTTGCAAGTAATCTGACAAACTCCCGGACTGATCGGCGACTGAAGCAACGTGGATGTAAAACAATATATATGTTAGCTCGTTAGCTACCACTAGACAACAGCTAACATTAGCACTCAACCACTTTTTCGTTGACGTTATGCTGATGATGCTGTTACGTGATCATGGCGTAATCAGGAAGCAGTTTGTCAGATTCCGTGCTGATCAGACCTGCAGCCTGGATCCATGTCAGAGGGAAATGGCCGCCGTGTGAATACGGTCTATTACGCACCTTTTCTGAACAATTGTCTGAATTCAGATTTTCAAACGTAGATTCAAAAATATTCCCTCCTCCGAGCGTTACAATCAACACGGCTCTGTTCCTCGTGAAAACAAACGTGGTTTGTAGAAGAATTAACTTCTGAAGTTTACCACCATCAAACGTTTTCTGTCCTCCCCTCTGATGGAGACCGATTTAAAACATTACACATTCTTTTTTTCGATAAAACCCCGACTAGTACGTTTCCGATCAGTATCCTCGTGCTCTTCCCTCCGACTTCCACCGGCGGCGCCGGCGGCTCTGAGGTGGAGGAGGCGTTGAAGCCGTCGGCTTTTCTTTTTAAAGAGTTAAACTACACCACAGTACACAGTTTTCACAAGTCATGCGAATATACAGGAGCTAGAATTTAGAAAGCAATGCTTGAAATAAAAGTTAACATAAGAGATAAAGTTAATAACTACTTTGAAGAAAATAACTGTCATAATAATAATAATAATAATAATAATAAATGATTACCTTGTTTAAACAGTTTCATACCAAAGGATAAGTGTAAACATTCATATCTATATCACTGGCTGGCCCCTTCTCACCTCATGGACAAAAAACAAAAAATTGAAAACAAACTGCATTTGGTGATCAGCTGCTCATTATTAGTAAAAAAAAAGTGATGTAGAGGGGACATCAAAATTATTAATTTTCAATAAATAGCACATTACAGAGGGGCATACGTTAGCCAGTTAGCCATTTAGCCATCGGAACCATATTCATAAAGCATCAAACTGTAATGAAGCAGTGAAAGTAATTAAGACATCACACGTGGTAACGATGTAAAGTGACAGCGGTTTTGTCGATTCGGCTCCTTGTAACTTGGTCTTGTGGCAGAAAAAAATGTAGATTTTTTTATGATTGCACAAATTAATGTGCAACAATTCCATCCGGAACAAAAAAAGGAGAGAAATAAGGCCCCTGAAATAAATATTCTCGTTCTTCTTTTTCAACTGTTTCCCAGGAGAGAGAAAAAAATTAACACCTAAAATCTACCGGTTTAAAAAAATGGCATCCCCCACGCCGTAAGAAAAAACTTATCAAAAAGAACCTCCGACAAACACATGGCTATACCATCCTGGAGTTAGTGTCCGAGGAAAAGTGTCCCAGGTTTTGTTTTTGCCGGCGACCTCTGTTGTTTTTTGGACATTTCCTGAAGAGACGGAGACAAAGATTTGACTTAAATCAAACGGAGAGAATTGTCCAATCTTTTTAACGAATCAGATATATATATATATATATATATATATACAAAAATATTATTATTATATACCTCTCTAAAGGTTTCCATGGTGTCTTGGGGATGTTTGGTTTGTTTACCTCTACGTTTGACCCAAACTGAAAGCTCCTAATTCATTTAATCATCAGTCCAACACTTGGGTGAAATCCTGCATTTGCACCGACACCGAAAATTTAAGTTCTATTTAGAGACTGACTGATATTACCGATATTAGCCTTTCACTGACACGTCGGTATCGGCCGATATTTTAAGAGCTCGACCGATATTATCGGCCAGCTGATATGTGCCTTTAAATGTGCATTTATGTTTTTACATTTTATGTAAAATAAGTTTGTTATAAGTTCTATGTATCGGGTTGTATTTATATTTTCAATTATATAGTTATTTATGATAACGTTCATGGTTAAACTCAAATATCAAGCATCAATTACATATATATATATATGTAGGCCGATGTATCGGCATTGTGAATCTTGTACTCCCAAAAATCCATATCGGTTGGGCTATAGTTCTATTTAGGGTGATATTAATTATAACTTCTCATGTACATTTTTCAGTTTAAAGGGATTTTACCCTTTATTTATAATAGTTGATTTTTTATCTGTTCATTGACCTCAGCCTTCACATTACATAATAAAATATTGTAAACCTAAATAACATATGTTTTTATATATATTATATACATATATATATATATTATAACAAATCATCATCAATGAATTTGACAAACATTTAAAATATATGCATAAATTCAGGGGGGGTATATTTGTGCCCCTTGAACTCAAATATTAGAATTAGGCAATTAAGGCCTTTTTGAAATCCAGTTTGTCTTCATGTGTTGCGCTTTTAGTCGACGCCCGTTTGTACCTTGTGATGCACATCACCACGGCGACGATGATGGCGATCTGCACGGCCCCGATGATGGCGGCGATGAGGACGTAGTGCAGCTTCTGTCCACTGGGGACCACGTAGAGGATGTTGAAGTCCTGAGGCTCGTCGCACTGAGAACCCTTGTAGCCCGAATCACACCTGGGACACGCGGGAAGACATTCGTTAAACAAGTCTGGTCATTTAATCTCCTTAATCTAGAATATTCTGTTAATAAAAAAATCATTAAAAACTGTTCATCGAGGCGGAGTGAACAGTTTCCAGGCCCTTAGTTGCAGGGAGCAGGATGTTATTCAGTATTAAAATAAACTTGAGCGCTCTCTGGTGGACAAACTATGCCGACACAAACACTAGTACAATATTAAAACTAGTCTGCAGGAAGCTAATGTAGTGGCTGGTGGTAAAATAATACTTTAGACAGACCTGCAGGTGGCCATGTTGTACTTGATCTCACATTTCCCGTGGACACAGAAGCCGGCGTGACTGTCGCCGCAGGGGATCGGCATCCCGGCGTAGAAACCGTCGCCGTGATCCAGACCAGTGGTTTCTGAACAAGTGGGAGGAGGGAAGACACAAAAACACAACGGTTAAAAAGGAACGTGAGAGGGCGACTGTCTGCAGACAACCGGAAAAACCACGTGTTAGATATTCAAATAAAATCAGCTCGTTTCTCTGATCACTTCATAATCCAGACGTCCGACGACTGAAATCCTTCATCCGCCTCAAATATAGAGTCAAAAACCAGCAAGACCCAAAGAGTGAGTCGTAAAAATGTGATTCAAACTGGATCAAATTCCGTTTTGACTCTTCAGACAAACAACACTGACAAATGCGCAATGGAGAAGTGACGCCACCAACAGGCGAGCGAAGGAAATGCACCCTGACCTGGATTAAAACTACACATTTTCTCCAGGTTTGAAAATTTAAAACCACAACTCAACAACATTCATCACAAAAGTATGGTTATTTTATTTTTACAGGTTTTAACGTGGACAAGTTACAGATTGAAACGGATTTCTTTTTTCCTTTTTACATTTTTTTACGGGCTTTTTGGAAAGAAAACAATATTTTTGATGAAATAATAAAGTTCTTTGTTTTTATTTTCTAATGTCATAATTCAAGACAATGAAGATAGTAAAGTATATGTTATATATGTTTTAACAAATAAGTTAGAATATTGTTGTTAAACTAAACTTTACCCATTTTTGGTTTTAAATGTGATAATCTTTAATTTGAACGTCATTGGGTGAAATGATTAAACAATATGATTAACTCGACGTTTATTTATTCACTCAGCTACAGACAGAAACAGAGCTGCTAGATTTCTCTACAGATTATAACTCTTTTCTTTCTTTTAAATTTTTTGACCTGCTTTTTGGAAAGAAAACAATAATTTGGATGAAATGTCGTAGTTCTTAGTACTTATTTCCTAATCAATCATAATTCAAGACAATTAGGATAGTAAAGTTTATGTTATATACATACATATATACATATGTTTTTAAGTAATCTTGTTGTTAAACTAAACTTGACATTCATTTATTTGTGGGATCAAACAACAGCTTAGTGTTTGGAGCTCCGTCGTCCTGCGGCAGCTGCTGTGCGACGGTGAATGATGACAAGTGATGAAATCCAGATGCTTCGCACATTAAAAGCTTCTTCTGTCACACAGATCTTGAATCTGCAGCAGAAGGAATCGTCCACGAGGCAGCGACGGGCTCGTTAACGTGACTGATCCCCGGCGAACAAACGTCACATTAACATTAACACAAAGTCCGGGTGTTCGAGTCCCCGGCCCGGTTACGACTGCTGTTGTTACACTAAAGGGGAATTTATGAGCGGAAGGAAATTGTTTAATGAAACCTTTTAAATTGACGGATTGCAAGAAATATGTGAAGAACGATCACAGGAGCCGTTTTCATTGGTTCAGAAGAGCGGCTGCTCAAAGAAAGATCAGATCCTCTCCTGTTCGCTGACGACGCGGTGACGTCGACGCACCAACGCCATACTGAACCTTCAGCGCCCAATCAGTGACCTCGTCATTTACAGTCTCAACAACAGACCTCCCTTTTATTATTCCTCATAACCACCTCCTAGTTTTCAACATCAGATGGGACGGACGCTTTATTACAGCAGTTTGAGAAAAGTCCAAAAATGGGGAGAGAATTGTAAAAGACTATTTTGGAAGTGAGGACATTTCATGAAAGAGAGGGCAACTTCCGATAGACAACATTTTTGGACCGTGAGGACTTTTTGTGGATTTTTAAAAGAAAATCTAAATGTTTCTTTATGGGTGAGGTTTGTGTGAGTGGGAGATTCTCCAACTGACACAAGTTTTAATGATGTTAAAATATGAGAAACAAAATGAGATTCAGACGATGAGGAGGACATTTGTTGTGAAGTGACAATATTTTTAGAAAGTAAGGATATTTTTTCGAAGCAGGGACAACTGACGAAGAAGACGATTCTGGAAGGTTGCAATCATTTTTGGAAAAGAAGGACAGAAGATTATTGAGTGAGGAGAAAATTTGAGAAAACATCTTTTTCAATTGAGGAAATTGTTTTTAACAAATTTGCATTTTTGGAAAATCCCAGTAAGTTAATATATCTGTGTAATGTTAGAGAAGTCACATTTGTAAAGTCTGGACATTTTTCAAATTCTGTAGAATTTTGGCAAACTGAGTTTTTTGTCGTCGTCTCTTTGAGAACAAAAATTAGTTTCAGAAATGTTATTTTTTTGTCAGTGACATAATAATAATAATAATATTAATAGTAACCACAAAAATAAGACTCAAGTTATGAAGTTAAAAGGAAAGTTGAGATGGGAAACGTCCCTTACCTAAGACATTTATTTTGAAGGGGCTGCTGTCGTCTTTCTTCCCCAGTTTCTCCTTGTCGGCTGTGGAGGAGACGGAGTCAGTCAAAAAAAACATCTTCATCCTCCGACACTCCGTCACCTGGTCGTTTGACTTCCTGTCGGCTCGCAGCTCTAATCTGTTTATTCACTCTGTGTGTGTGTGTGTGTGTGTGTGTGTGTGTGTGTGAGACAATGGCAGCTGAAGACAAACAGTGGGTCTGGTGTGTTGTGGTTATTTCTCTGTCGACAGGCTTCGTGTCCATGTTGCTGGAGGAGGAGCTGCTGGGAATGTCACGCACACACACACACACACAGCTGCTGCCTTTCCTTAAAACCACGTCTAAACCCTCAAACAGCCCTTTCAAGTCTGCAGTCCTTACTTTGTAGGTTTAGTATCTGGTCCTCACAAAGATAGAATTACAAACAGACACACACACACTCATCCATTTTTAATGCTAATCTTTCTGAGGAAATATTGACAAACTCTCTCTTTGTGCTCAGTCTTCCTCCTCCTCCCTACCTCTCTCCTTGCCTCCTGTCTCCTCCTGCCTACCTCTCTCCTTGTTTCCTGTCTCCTCCTCCCTACCTCTCTCCTTGCCTCCTGTCTCCTCCTCCCTCCCTCTCTCCTTGCTTCCTGTCTCCTCCTGCCTACCTCTCTCCTTGCCTCCTGTCTCCTCCTCCCTACCTCTCTCCTTGCCTCCTGTCTCCTCCTCCCTCCCTCTCTCCTTGCTTCCTGTCTCCTCCTCCCTACCTCTCTCCTTGCCTCCTGTCTCCTCCTGCCTACCTCTCTCCTTGTTTCCTGTCTCCTCCTCCCTACCTCTCTCCTTGCCTCCTGTCTCCTCCTCCCTACCTCTCTCCTTGCCTCCTGTCTCCTCCTCCCTACCTCTCTCCTTGCCTCCTGTCTCCTCCTCCCTCCCTCTCTCCTTGCCTCCTGTCTCCTCCTCCCTACCTCTCTCCTTGCCTCCTGTCTCCTCCTCCCTACCTCTCTCCTTGCCTCCTGTCTCCTCCTCCCTCCCTCTCTCCTTGCCTCCTGTCTCCTCCTCCCTACCTCTCTCCTCGACTCCTGTCTCCTCCTCCCTACCTCTCTACTTGCCTCCTGTCTCCTCCTCCCTACCTCTCTCCTCGACTCCTGTCTCCTCCTCCCTACCTCTCTACATGCCTCCTGTCTCCTCCTCCCTACCTCTCTCCTTGCTTCCTGTCTCCTCCTGCCTACCTCTCTCCTTGCCTCCTGTCTCCTCCTCCCTACCTCTCTCCTTGCCTCCTGTCTCCTCCTGCCTACCTCTCTCCTTGCCTCCTGTCTCCTCCTCCCTACCTCTCTCCTTGCCTCCTGTCTCCTCCTCCCTACCTCTCTCCTTGCCTCCTGTCTCCTCCTGCCTACCTCTCTCCTTGCCTCCTGTCTCCTCCTCTATACCTTTACCCCTCCCCACCCCCCCCCCCCCCCCCCCCCCTCCCTGTGTCTCTCTTGTGACTCAGTTTGATAAAAGATGAAATATTTCGCGGAGCAGAGGGAAACCGCTGAAAGAAAACACAGATCTGCTGACGGTATAAAAGTAGGAGAGAGAAGTTTATGGACAGAAGTGTTTCGACAACGTGCCGCCCGTCTCTCTCCTGTCTCCTGTCATGAAGGACCTTCTCCAACAATCTTAACAAGCATGTTCCATCCTTCCACCAAGTTTACTGGAAATCTGTTTAGTAGTATTTGCTTAAATCCTGCCAAATAATAAAGTAATAAAAATCTGGTTTCTCGTAGCGGTTTCACGATGAGATGTGAAAAATATTCAGGAGTGTGAGGAGCAAATTAAATTACAGGTGGACAGTCGGGGCGGATTTAAATGTTTTGTTAACAGTTATAGTTTTTTGTCTTTAAATGATTATGCACCGAGGCACCAGTGGCCCCTGGACAGGCTTGA